>NC_133792.1:2138805-2164373 GCF_003597395.2 Chelonoidis abingdonii
AAAAAATAAGCTTACGTGGGTTAATCTCCAGTTCATCATATGAATGTATTAAAAAATCTTTTCCTGACGATCAAACTACAAAAGCAATTTCTACTCCCTTAGTGTTCATACCTCAACTGCTAGAAGAGGGCATCATCCTCCCTGATTGAACTAACCTCATTATCTCCAGCCTGATTCTTGCCTGCATATTTATACCTGCCCCTGGAAATTTGCACTATATGCATCCGACAAAGTGGGTATTCACTCACAAAAGCTCGTGCTCCAATATGTTTGTCTATCAGGTGCCACAGGACTCATTGCTGCTTTTACAGATCCAGACTAACACGGCTACCCCTCTGATATTTGACTCTTTGCACAGAATGTTGTTTAGCTGAAATCCCAGTTTTCCATTGAAAAATAGTTTCAAGGAAAATTGTAAGCACCTGTGGTAAGTGTTGCTTCTTGGCCTTCTGACTTTCTTGGAGGAGGCACAGAAAAATCCTCCTGCTTGTTTGAATTCCATGATTTTCCTTCACACAGAGCCTCTATCTGCAATTTCTTTGGAAAATTCTACTCAGCAGTTTCCTGTAGTGAGTTCCATATTGCTTGCAAATGGTGGGTTCCTTGAGTCTTTAACCAGTATTAAATTTTGGTATGCCTTTTAAATTAGCATTTTAATAGCATGTTAGAATTACAGGTACTCTGACAAATTAAAATTCATGCTTCTGTACGAACATTTTTTAACTCCTTATTGTGATTTGTAAACCCTAGGATGTCTGTGAGTGAAACGGAGAAAAATGCTTCTCTTTTATTTATTTTGTAATTGGGCATTTAACAGCACTTTGTATGACATCACTTTCACTGTTTTCCTTGATTAATTTGCTAGGTAGTTTGCCCTGTTGTTTGTTTGGGTGTCTCACACAGCAGCAGGTTAGAGAAAACATTTTAAAAATTAAACAGGAATATGTAAAAGTAAAAGCAAAAACAGCTGGCAAAGGGACTCAGGATAGGGATAGTACTTGATTTTTAAAAATTAACTCGATTTCAAGTTCTCCCTGTCATTGTAAAGATTTATGCATTTGGTTGCTTTTAAATATTGATCTTAACTTCGTTTTCAGCAGTAAGAAAGCTATGTACAAAAACTACAAAAGTTTTTCCTTTTACCCAAGGATTAGATTCTGTATTTAGAGAAACAAAGCAATTACTTCAAAGTAAATATTATGCAAACACCTTGGTGTAATACAAACAGCATAACTTGCCCACAAAAGGCTACTAAAAGCAAACACATTTAAAAAAACCCCAACATTTTAATGAAAGCAGCAACTAGTCACATGCATTTCCAGACAGCCTTTAGGGTAACAAAGAGAACTGGCCTTGCATCCCCTGAAAAGGAACCGGAAGGATACCAGGGAAGTGAAACTATGAGAATTCATTTAGTCCTCAGAACAGAGTCCTGTGATTGGGCACAGTGTTGTCACATGAAAGGTGTGGGAGAATGCTGAAAAGTTGGTTACGCTTGCATTTCTAGAATCAAAAATAGCAAGCGAACCAGCCAGTTACTTCAGACACTCTCATGAAACAAACTGACCAGAGGGATCTGCAGAATTTCATTGAGATCTTCTTGGGCAGCATCCCACATACCCCTCTACCTCGATATAACGCTGTCCTTGGGAGCCAAAAAATCTTACTGTGTTATAGGTGAAACCACGTTATATCGAACTTGCTTTGATCCACCGGAGTGCGCAGCCACGCCCTCTCCCCCCGCCCCCCCAGAGCACTGCTTTACCACATTATATCCAGATTTGTGTTGTATTGGGTGCTGTTCTATCGAAGTAGCGGTGTAGTACAAAGGGTCAGGACAATAAAAAGTAAGTCCTGCTCCTCCAATAGAGAAATAGTCTATGATTACACACAGACCTGAAAAACAGACAGTGATTTTAGACCACTTAGCTAGAATTATAAGTGAATGAAAGGCTCTGGTCAAAGGCATCCAGATGAACAAGGTATTTTCCAATGACCTCATCCGATACATCCCATCTCAGTGCTGACTTTATAACAAAATAAAACCAGATACTAATTACACTGATTCTAAGAATAATGTTTAACCTGCAGCAGTTCTCCAGGTTTGTTGTATTTACTGCCCTACTCCCCACAAACTATCCAGTTGTCAGTATGAGGTGTAAACAGGAAATGTTATGGAAGTCATGGTCTATAGATTTCACTGCTGGTTGCAGGTACTTTCGAGCTCTATCGTACTTCCATTGCAGTCAATGGGAAACTTTCCAGGATGAAAGCCTGGCCTCATATTAGTGAACAATAAAACTCCCATAGACTTCAGTGGGGTCAAGATTTCACCACTGTCTTCGACAGCAGCAAGATCTGTCCCTTAGCCCTTTAGAAAATCAGGCATCTCAGCTCAGCAATGGGGTAAAACAGCCGAGTCTGGTCTGGCTGGTTCACAAGCTGTTAGACTGGGGGAGGGTTAGCTCAGTGGTTTGAGCATTGGCCTGCTAAACCCAGGGTTGTGAGTTTGGTCTTTAAGGGGGCCACTTAGGGATCTGGGGCAAAAATCAGTGCTTGATCTGCTAGTGAAGGCAGGGGGCTGGACTCAATGACTTTTCCAGTTCGAGGAGATATGTATATCTCCAATTTTTTTTTTTATTCTTTTTTTAGACTGTGTCTGATTTCGAGCTGAATATTGACATTTCTGCACTTCAGCAGGGTGGGAGAGGAGGGGAATTCCATACTGGGGTGGGGAAGGAAACCTGTTTTAGTGAAAGATAATGTCAGCAGTGTGAAGGTGCTCAGGGGGGCGCACTGTTAGTAATGGACTGTGTGGAGTAGAGTGCTGGTGCCCACCACACACAATCAACTTGTAAAGCTGATGTCCTGACTGGTAACCGAGCCTACCTGACATGTGCACACATGCACCGCTGAGTGTCGTTTCTGGTCTTAAGGAGCCCAGATTGTTCCTGACTGGCCCTTGGGCTTGAACAATGAGTTTATTTCATATCTTTAGTTTATTTTCTTTGATGCTGGAGCTGTTCTTCATCTCGCTCCCCGCTAAATCTCCTTATTGCACAGCATATGAGAGACACTCAGCAGCTACTGCAGCTTCATTTATTTGCTGACCTCCTGTTGGGTGTGCTGATAAAATAATTCAGAGGGCATGGGCGGCGGGTAGCAAATGCAGGGGAAGGTGTGCAGTGGTTTTCCCAGGCACTGAAATTGGGGGGATGTTCGAATTTATGGGGGTGGGGTGGGGGAGTGTCAGGACCGATGAAATACATAAAAGAGATATGAATAAAGTAAATATTTTGTTAGTATAATGCAAATTTAACATAAAGATAATGCAAGTTATACCAAAACACATAACAGGTCTAGATTTCTAAAAAATATATAATTTTTTAAAAAAAAAAGTGTTTAATTTAAATTGACTTTTGAAAAGTGAGCCATCGTGGGATAAGAGGGAAGTCCTCTCATGGATCAGTAACCGGTTAAAAGATGGGAAACAAAGGGTATGAATAAATTATCAGTTTTCAGACTGGAGAGAGATAAATAGTGGTATCCCTGAGGGGTCGGTATTGGGACCAGTACTGTTCAACATACTCATAAATGATCTGGAAGAATGGGTAAACGGTGAGGTGGCAAAATTTGCAGATGATACAAAACTATTCAAGATAGTTAAGTCCCAGGCAGACTGTGAAGAGTTACAAAGGGATCTCACAAAACTGGGTGACTGGGCAACAAAAATGGCAGATGAAATTCAATGTTGATAAATGCAAAGTGATGCACATTGGAAAACAATCCCAACTATACAAACAAAATGAAGGAGTCTGAATTAGCTGACACCTCTCCAGAAAGAGATCTTGGAGTCATTGTGGATAGTTCTCTGAAAACATCCACTCAGTGTGCAGCCGCAGTCAGATTCCCAACATTCTGTTTGCTTTTTTAAAAAGAACAGGAGTACTTGTAGCACCTTAGCGACTAACAAATTCATTTGAGCATAAGCTTTTGTGGGCTCCAGCCCACTTCATCGGATGTAGCCCATGAAGGCTTATGCTCAAATAAATTTCTAATCTCTAAGGTGCTACAAGTACTCCTGTTCTCTTTGCGGATACAGACTAACACGGCTGCTACTCTGAAACCTTTGCTTTTCTTAAGAAAGGGATAGACAGTAAGACAGAAAATATCATATTGCCTCTATATAAATCCATGGTATGTGTCCGTCTTGAATACTGTGTGCAGATCTAGTCACCTCATCCCAAAAAAGATACACTGAAAATGGAAAAGGTACAGAGATGGGCAACTAAAATGATTAGGGGTATGAAACCGGAGGAGAAATTAAAATGACTGGGAATTTTCATCTTAGAAAAGAGATGACTAAGGGGGGATATAATACAAGTCTATAAAATCTTGACTGGTGTGAAGAAAGTGAATAAAAAAGTGTTATTTAATCTTCACATAACACAAGAACTAGCAGTCATCCAATGAAATTAATAGGCAGCAGGCTTTAAAAAAACAAAAGGAAGTATTTCTTCACTACAGCAATAAAGTCAGCCCATGGAACTCTTGCCAGGGGATGCTGCAAAGACCAAAAACTATAACAGGATTAAAAAAGAACTAGATAAATTCCTGGAGAATAGGTCCATCGAGTGGCTATTAGGCAGGATGGGAGGGATGCAATGCCATGCTTCTGAGCATCCCTAGCCTGTTTTCCAGAAGCTGGGAATAGGCAACAGGGATGGATCACTTGATGATTCCCTGTTCTGTTCATTCCCTCTGAAGCACCTGGCCTTGACCACTATTGGAAGACAGTATACTGGGCTACATGGACCATTGGTCTGACCCAGTATGACCATCTTATGTAAAAAATAATTATAATAAAAAAATGTTTAGTGCAGAAACTCCCAACATTAATGATCTCTCAGATAAACAATATGAGATAACAACCTTGGCAAATAATGTATTTTAAAATATCTTGGCCTACTAGGAAACATATTTATGTAAATTTCCATTCCAGTCACAAATCTAGCATTCTGGAGCAAAGTCATTAAAATAGTCCAACAAACAATGTTTATTTAACATGCCCCTCACTTTCCCTCCACTGCACCCCACACCAGTGTTGTCCTTGGTCAGTGGAGACTCAGAGTTCAGAGTGCTTTCAACAGAGTCCATCTCCAGGTGGGGGCAAAGAAGGCACCTGCTTGTTCCTCCAGCTGCTCACTGTTCGCTCTGGCCATAGCTGTTTGTTGTGCCAACGTTGACTCCACCACTCTGTTGCCAATGGCCCTGCACAGTCACCGTCTGCTGCTACCTGCCACTGTGACCTCTGCAAGTTGGTCTCTTGAGGTTCCACCAGCTCTCAGTGATTTCAGCTGAGCTCTCAGTGGGGGAACCTCGCTGCTAGTGCAGTCTGGGCTGTCTTTTCCACAGAAACACTCTACCCACAGGAACACTGTCCCCTCAGCAGGACTAAGCACTTAGACCTGATTATCAGTGATTTCAGCTGCAGTGGTCACTTAACAGAATAAAAGACTATCTATGGAGCCTAATCAGCTCTGTCTTTAAACAGTGGAGAGGGACAGGTCTCCACCCTCTCTCTTGATGCCCTCAAATCAGCACAGACTAAGTACAGTTCTACTGCCCTTTACTCATACAATAAGAACAACAACATTTCGTTGCCCACTCCCACCCCACATTCAAGTGACTTTTAACCCAACCCCCGGCAAAATCTATCATTTGGGCAGCACAGCTCTGTTTGCTGGATACCTGGGTAGATTAGGTGTGAATGTAAATAAAATCTGGTCCTGAAGCCTTTCCCCCCAGCCCCCAGCTCATCATTAGCTTTCAGGGAGAGCTCATTTAGACTTTGCTTACAAATCATGATTTGAAATGATTAGGTTGGCCCACATCATCAAAATGAATACACTGACATTGTCATAAAAAACAATGGCTGTATAAGGAAGCTAGTCTATGTTCATACTTTTCAAGTCTATTATACTTTGAGACATGTATTTTATCACACACTGTATATGCTTTTCAAATGTGTGTCAGTGTTTCCATTTCAATTCAGATTTCCAAACAAACAGTCACTGAATTGGCATGTTTCAGAGTAGCAGCCGTGTTAGTCTGTATCCACAAAAAGAACAGGAGTCCTTGTGGCACCTTAGAGACTAACAAATGTATTTGAGCATAAGCTTTCGTGGGCCCACTTCATCAGATGCATAGAATGGAACTTCTAGTGAGGAGATATATATACATACAGAGAACACGAAAAGGTGTGAGTTGCCCAACCAACTCTAAGAGGCTAATTAATTAAGATGAGCTATTGTCAGCTGAAAGAAAAAAACTTTTGTAGTGATAATCAAGGTGGCCCATTCCAGACAGTTTGACAAGTAGGTGTGAGGATACTTAACATGGAGAAATAGATTCAATGTGTGTAATGGCTCAGGCATTCCCAGTCTCTATTTAAGCCTAAATTGATAGTATCTAGTTCGCATATTCAAGTTCAGCAGTTTCTAGTTGGAGTCTGTTTTTGAAGCTTTTCTGTTGCAAAATTACCACCTTTAAATCTGTTACTGAATGGCCGGAGAGGTTGAAGTGTTCTCCTACTGGTTTTTGAATGTTATGATTCCTGATGTCAGATTTTTGTCCATTTATTCTTTTACGTAGAGACTGTCTGGTTTGGCCAATATACATGATAGAGGGGCATTGCTGGCACATGATGGCATAAAGCACATTGGTAGATGTGCAGGTGAACAACCCCCTGATGGCGTGGCTGATGCGATTAGGTCCTATTATGGTGTCACTTGAATAGATATGTGGACAGAGTTGGCATCGGACTTTGTTGGAAGGATAGTTTCCTGGGTTAATGTTTTTGTTGTGTGGTGTGGTTTTTGGTGAGTATTTGCTTCAGGCTGGGGGGCTGTCTGTAAGCGAGGACAGGCCTGTCTCTGAAGATCTGAGAGAGTAGATCTTTGATGATATTCTGGAGAGGTTTTAGTTGGGGCTGAAGGTAACGGCTAGTGGCATTCTGTATTTTCCATGTTGGGCCTGTTCTTGTAGTAGTGACTTCTGGGTACTCTTCTGGCTCTGTCAATCTGGTTTTTTCACTTCAACAGGTGGGTATTGTAGTTTTAAGAATGCTTGATAGAGATTTTGTAGGTGTTTGTGTTGTCTGAGGGATTGGAGGCAAAGTGGCAGTTATATTTTAGAGCTTGGCTGAGTGACAATGGCTAGCGTGTGGTTGTTCTGGATGGAAGCTGGAGGCATGTAGGTAGGTATAGCGGTCAGTGGGTTTCCAGTATAGGGTAGTGTTTATGTGACCATCACTTATTAGCACAGTAGTGTCAAGGAAATGGACCCCTTGTGTGGATTGGTCTAGGCTGAGGTTGATGGTGGGATGGAAATTGTTGAAATCATGGTGGAATTCCTCAAGGGCTTCTTTTCCATGGGTCCAGATGATGAAGATGTCATCAGTGTAGCGCAAGTAACGTAGGGGCATTAGGGGATGAGAGCTAAGGAAGTGTTGTTCTAAGTCAGCCATAAAAATGTTTTCATACTATGGTGCCATGCGGGTACCCATAGCAATGCCACTGACTTGAAGGTATATATTGTCTCCAAATGTGAAATAGTTGTGGGTGAGGACAAAGTCGCAAAGTTCAGCCACCAGGTTTGGCATGTAACTAGTTCACAAAACTGGTGGGGGGTTGGGGAAATTCAGGGGGGGTGTAGGGAAAACACTTAAGGTGTGCCACCCCAAACAGCCTGGCATGGCCCTGCCCATGCTCTGCCCCCAGGCCTCCATCTGCCTGTTTCCAGTTCCCTTCCCAGTGTGGCTGAGAGGCTGGGGCCAGTGTTCACAAGGCTCAGAGTTGGGGGAGCTGGGGCCACGGCTGAGGGCACTCTGGATGCACCGCCCACCGACTGCTGGGGATGGGGTGCTCTGGCCACGCTGGGGCTGGTGGCTGCGGGGGGATGTGCGCTCCGGTCTCCGGTAAGGGGGGGAAGGGGAAGTGTGGGGCAGAGGGCGAGGGGCTAGCCTTCCCAACTGCACATTCATCCACTGCCCATAGCAGAGGGGGTGTTTGTTTGTGCAAAGCCTCTCTGAGCTCTGGGCAGCGTGGTTCCAAACACTGGGCACACCAGCCCCTCCATAAGCGGCCGCATCCATGGCCTAATGCTAAAGCAGGTCAGGGATATGGAGAAAGCCTCTCTAGCCCTGTGGGGTCCTGCCCATGACTAGGGCTCCCAGGTACTACAGAAATACACATAAATAATCTCTACCTGTGAGGGCAGGAAGGTGTAAGTCATCAGCCCAGTCTGGATGAACTGAAGCTAGTGGTTTAAGGGCTTAGTGGGAAGAAGGGAACGGAAGGGAAGCCCCTTTGTGGGTTGCTTGCTGCGATTCTAGCTCCCCAGCACATTCAGGGAGTTAAGTGAAAAGTCAGTAGCAGCAGTGGCAGCTACCACTGGACTCAGCCAGCAGCCGCTGCAAATATTTCTGACCATGAGCTTAGGCTGTCTATGCAGAGCTACAGCAGCAGACGTTTCAAACCAGCTCTGTCTGCTTGTGTTTCTGAGGGGAGCTCTCTACTTTGAATCCTCTCCAAGGCAATTTTATATTAATTAGCAACTTCTGGCTTCACTATATAGCTTCTCTATTTATCTTTTGTCTAAATTAGTTCTCTTCTCTTCCTCCTGTTGTTTCTTCTTCCTGAGTGGGATGGGGGCCATGCAGACTCTCTCCCCATATCCAGCCCGGTCACTGCACTGTGTAGGGGCCATGCAGCTCTCTCCCTGCCCTTTGCCCAGCCCTGTTCACTGCACTGTACAGGGTCCATCCAGATCCCTCCCCAGTCCACGAACATAAGAACGGCCATTCTGGATCAGACCATTGGTCCATCTAGCCCAGTATCCTGTCTTCTGACAATGGTCAATGCCAGGTGCTTCAAAGGAAATGAACAGAACAGAATCATCAAGTGATCCATCCCCTAGCATCCAGTCCCAGCTTCTGGCACTCAGAGGATTAGGGACGCTCAGAGCATGGACTATCTTGGCTAATAGTCACTGATGGATCTATCCTCCCTCAACTTATCTAATTATTTTTGAACCCAGTTATAGTTTTGACTTTCATAACATCCCCTGGCAACAAGTTTCACTGGTTAACTGTGCATTCTGTGGGTTGTGTTGGGTCTCTTCACTTCATAGATTCATAGATTCCAAGGTCAAAAAGGACCGTTGTTGTAGTCTAACCTGACCTCCTCAGAACAGCCAGAGAACAGCCCAAAAATAATATGTAGTGCAAATGTTTTTAGAAAAACCTCCAATTTTGATTTAAAAATTTTTGGTGATGCAGACTCCTCCAGGACTCTTGGGAAATAGTTCTCATTGTTAATTACCCTCACTATTAAACATTTACATCTTATTTCCAGTTTGAATTTGTTTAGCTTCACCTTTCAGCCATTGGATTATGTTAAAACTTTCTCTGGTAGACTAAAGAGCCCAGTAGTAAATATTTGTTCAACATGTAGGTACTGTGATAGACCCAGGCCAGCTGGGAAAAGCAGAGTAGTAGAAGGGAGATATACTGGCCGCTGGATAAGCAGTTTTCTGTTTCCTGAGTGACCAGAGCAGGGGCTGCTCCAGGCTAATGAGGACAAAGAAGGTGTTGGGAGGAGGCCATGGGGAAGTAGCCCAGGGAGTTGTAGCTGTCATGCAGCTGTTACAGGAGGCGCTATAGACAGCTGCAGTCCACAGGGAACCCGGAGTAGAGGGCGGGCCTGGGTTCCCCCCCAAACCTCCCAACTCCTGATCAAACACAGGAGGAATTGACCTGGACAGTGGCTTCTACCAGAAGGGAAGGTCTCTGGGCTGTTTCCCGACCCTCAAATCTTTTTTCAGAGTCACTGCTTCCTAGGATAGAGTCCTTCATCCTATAAACATGGCCTACATTCTTGATTCCCAGATGTCTGTATTTACGTTTAGCTGTGTTAAAATGGATATTGTTTGCTTGTGCCCAGTTTAACAAGCAATCCGTATCGCTCAGAATCAGTGACTTGTCCTCTTCATTATTTATCATTCCTCCATTTTTTGGGACATCTGCAAACTCTGTTAGTGATAATTTTATGTTTTCTTCCAGGTAATTGATAAAAATTAGGGCTGTCGATTAATCGCAGCTAACTCACACAATTAACTCAAAAAAAGTAATTGCGATTAATCTTTGTTTTAATTGCATTGTTAAACAATAGAATACCAATTGAAATTTATTAAATATTTTTCAATTTTTTTCTACATTTTCAAATATATTGATTTAAATTACAATACAGAATACAAAGTGTACACTGCTCACTTTATATCATTATTTTATTACAAATATTTGCACAATAAAAAGGATAAAAGAAACAGTATTTTTCAGTTCACCTCATACAATTACTTAATGCAATCTCTTTATCGTGCAAGTGCAATTTACAAATGTAGATTTTTTTGTTATATAACTGCACTCAAAAACAAAACAATGTAAAACATTAGAGCCAAAAGACAAACAAGTTTGTTTACATTTACAGGAGATGATGCTGTCAAATTCTTATTTACAATGTCGCCAGAAAGTGAGAGCAGCTGTTCGCATGAGACTTTTGTAGCTGGCATTGCAAGGTGCTTATGTGCCAGACATGCTAAACATTCGTACGCCCCTTCATGCTTCAGCTGCCATTTCAGAGGACATGCTTCCATGCTGATAACAGTCGTTAACAAAATAATGCGTTACTTACATTTGTGACTGAACTCCTTGGGGGAGAATTGTATGTTTCTGGCTCTATTTTACCTTCATTCTGCCATATATTTCATGTTATAGCAGTCTCGGATGATGACTCAGAAAATGTTCATTTTAAGAACACTTTCACTGCAGATTTGACAAAACGCAAAGAAGATACCAATGTGAGATTTCTAAAGATTAGCTACAGCACTTGCTTTAAGAATCTGAAGTGCCTTCCAAAATCTGAGAGGCATGAGGTGTGGAGCATGCTTTCAGAAATCTTAAAAGAGCAACACTCTGATGCAGAAACTACAGAACCCAAACCACCAAAAAAGAAAATCAACCTACTGCTGGTGGCATCTGACTTAGATGATGATAATGAAAATGTGTCGGTCTGCACTGCTTTGGATTGTTATCGAGCAGAACCCATCATAAACATGGACGTACGTCCTCTAGAATGGGGGGTGAAGCATGAAGGGATATAAGAATCTTATATCTTGCGACTCTGGCTACAACAGTGCCATGAGAACACCTGTTCTCACTTTCAAGTGACATTGTGAACAAGAAGTGGGCAGCATTATCTCCTGCAAATGAAAGCAAACTTGTTTGTCTGAGCGATTGGCTGAACAAGAAATGGGACTGAGTGGACTTGTAGGCTCTAAAGTTTTACATTGTTTTATTTTTTAATGCAGTTATTTTTTTGTACATAATTCTACATTTGTAAGTTCAACTTTCATGATAATGAGATTGCGCTATAGTACTTGTATTAGGTGAATTGAAAAATACTATTTCTTTTGTTTTTTACAGTGCAAATATTTATAATAAAAAATAAATATAAAGTGAGCACTGTACATTTTGTATTCTGTGTTGTAATTAAAATCAAAATAGTTGAAAATGTGGAAAACATCCAAAAATATTTAAATAAATGCATTCTCTTATTGTTTAACAGTGCAATTATTTTTTTTAATTTCTTGACAGCCCTGATTAAAACATTATGTAGAGTATGGCCAAGAAATGAGCCCTGGGAGACCCCACTGGAAAGACATCCTCTTGCTGATGATTCCCTGTTTACAGTTACATTTTCAGTCATGTCAGTTAGCCAGTTTTTAATCCATTCAATATGTGCCGTGTTAATTTTATATTGTGCTGGTTTTTTAATCAAAATGTCATGCAGTACCAAACTGAACGCCTTACAGAAGTCTAAGTATATTACATCAACACTTTTACCTTTATCCACCAAACCTGTAATCTCATCAAAAAAGATATCAAGTTAGTTTGACAGGATCTCTTTTTCATGAACCTATATTCATTTGCATTAATTACATTGCCATCTTTTAATTCTTTATTAATTGAGTCCCTTAGCAGCTGCTCTGTTATCTTGGCCAGGCTCAATGTCAAGCTGACAGGCCTATAATTACCTGGATCACCCCATTTATCCTTAAAATTAGTAAAACATTACCTCTCTTCTAGTCTTCTGTAACTTCCCTGATGCTCCAAGAGTTATTGAAAATCAACATTAACATCCAATGAGTTCCTCAGCCAGCTTTTTTAAAACCATTGGAGGCCATGGTGATTTAAAAATGTCTGATTTTAGTAGCTTCTGTTTAACATCCTCCCAAGATACTGTTCGAATGGAGTGTCATCATCACCATGTGATGAGATATCATCTACTTTTCCCCAGATAGAGAACAGAAATATTTATTCATCACTTCTCTTTTTGGCTAAGTCTTCACTAGGATAAAGGTGTGTTTTTAACTCTACTGAGCCCCCTTGGGTTAACTAACTCACAGCATAATCCTAGGGAAGACGAGGTCGTTTGTAGTTTTCACATGAGCTCACAGATGGAGTTAAAAACAATGGCGGAGCCTAGTCCTTAACTCAACCTGCAAACTCATGTGAAAGCCAAAGTGAAACTACTGGACGTGACCTTTCAGTCTGTTAATCAAAGTGCCTGCCATTACAGGGCAGGTGAAACAACAAGATATTGAGCAAAGAATGATCCTCTCCTTCCAGAGCAGTTTATTCAGTTGAAAGTGACCCCCATATCCATTCCATGCAGATCTGTTGGCTCCTATGAGCTCAGCTGTTCCTTTTGGGATTTCCACCTGATAAATTAAACTGCAACTGTTTACTGGAATTGTTTCTTTTCTCCTAATGCTTCTGTCCTGGTTCCTCTGTCTCGATCCTTTCTTATCCTTCCTCATAGAGGATGGAACACCTTCTCCATACACATCTGGGCTGGGCTGGACTGGGCTCAGTCTCTATTAGTCTGTTCTGAAGTGATGGCTACCCTAATAAAGTCTCTACCAAACCTTGTTTCCTCTGTTGCAAAGGGAAGCTTGGCTCCCTTTTGACCAGTTCCTCATTGAAATCCCTACTGCTCTCCTCTCTCGGTTGCCCAGTGCAGCATGGAGGCAGATGGTTTCTGTTGCAGCTGACACTCTGCAGCTGTGCAGACTGAACCTCAGCTACTCTAAACAGTAGCACACATAGCATCCTGTTCACTCAGCACTGTGTCATGTTTCCAGGCTGACTCCCTCCCTTTTCCCAGTCTGGCAATTACACAGGTGACATGTGCTGTTCAAGCTAAAAGCCTGAAATAAACAGGATGGATCAGATTCTCCTCTCATTTACATTGGAGTCTTTTGTGGAGTTACTCCAGTTTTACACCTGTGCAGCGGATACTGGAATCTGGCCTGATGTCTGCAGATTAACACAGTCCTTTGTTTCTCAGTTTATAAAATCCACCCCCGCTAACCTTCAAGTCATTTTGTGTCCTGCTTTGTAGGTCTCTGCCACTCAGGCCTTTCTCCGGAGACTGATGAGACACTCTGACCATCCTGATTTTCATGAGCTTGTGCCACAGATTGAGCGTTCCAAAGGGCCTGAAACGTATTTGTCATGAGGATAGTACAGTGTGGAAGTGGACAAAGGAGGAAATGTCTATAGCAGTCTTCCCTCCCCCTTCAGAGGATGAGTGGAGGAAAAGCACATTTAGAAATACCCAGCCGCAGTGTGTAGTGGATCTGCTGCTCCCAGTCAGGGCCATCCCTAGACATTGTGGTGCCTTTCGCAGCCCCTCCCCCTCATGGGGGGCTGCACCAAAGGTCTGTGGGGGGAAGGAGCAGGCTTGGGGGGCAGGGGAAAACCACCCCCCAAGCACGAGCCAGCAGAGCGGAGCGAGTTGGGGCTGGTTTGCTCCACTTCCTGCCGCCCCGTGATTGCAGGGTGGGCTGCCGCAGTCCCTAGGGGCACATTTCCTGGTGCCCTGTGCAGCTGCGTGCTGCTCCAGCCCCTGACCTACCTCTTCCCCACGGCCTCCATCCCAACCCCACCCCCACTCCACCTGTTCCCCAAAGCCCCCGCCCTGCTCTGCCTGAGTCCCACCCCTTTTCTACCGCAGCCCCGCCTCTTCCCACCCTAGCTCTGCCCCTACTCCCCTGAGGACTGCACTAGGGCTGGGCCTGCACTCACTGGTGGTGGAAAGTGCAGCAACCCGGTGCCAGCCGCATCGCCAGTGAGTGCTGGGGGGCAGTTCCCCCCTACCCCCCAAGCCAGCCCCCCAACCACCACGGAGGCCTGCCTTCCTCCCTGTGGGGGAGCTGCGTAGGGCCCCAAAATAGCTAGGGACAGCCCTGGCTCAGGGGAAGGGGTGGAGTGGGAGTGGGATGGGGGCGGAGCAGGGGTGGGAAGAGGCAAAGTGGAACCGAGGTGGGGGCTATGGGAAGGGGTGGAGTGGGCATGGGACAGGAGCGGTGGCAGCTTTCCTGGCTGGCTCAGCTGACCAGGGGATCAGGCTGGCCACTGCAGCAGCACGCAGCTGCGTAGGGCACCAGGAAATTTGGTGCCCCAAATTTCCTGGTGCCCTACTCAGCTGCATAGTTTGCGTATGGATAAGGACAGCCCTGTTCCCAATGCTGAACAAGGCAGAAACCTGATAAAGAAGTTGGTTTGATTCCTGTGGCGTGTAGCCAATCATATGGGTCATATGGGGAGGGAGTGTATCTGTCAAACTAGCATGTTCCCTACCACCACACCAGGGTGTCAAGTCAAATACTGCTTCAGAAATAGGCCTCTGTTCAATTTCTTTTTCCTTTTGTTTTTTGTGTTAACACTTTTCGGGGTAACCCAAAATTTCCTTTTCCCTTTGCAGGCCTGTGAAACAGTGGTAAACAACCTGTTTACCATTGTGGGTCACCTATGTAGCTTTCTCTGTGTTTGTGAGCTGCAGCCGCACAATATACACCACTACCTCGATATAACGCTACCCTATACAGCACAAATTTGGATATAACGCAGTAAAGCAGTGCTCCAGGGGGGTGGGTGGGGGTTTGTGCACTCCAGCGGATCAAAGCACGTTCAATATAACATGGTTTCACCTATAAAGCGGTAAGATTTTTTGGCTCCCAAGGACAGCATTATATCAAGGTAGAGGTGTATATACTACCTGTATGGCTCTGAAGATGTCACATGAGCCGCAGCCATGTACTGATTGGGCCACACACGGACTGTGGGATGAGAACCACTTCTGTAAAATGTAGAGGACAAAATTATAGTAATTAGAGATTGTTTGAGATTCCTTAATTCCTAAAGTTCCTCACTGTTTCTGATCAGGTCCTGAGCACGCAGACAGCTCTGCTAAGGCACCTCAATCCTGATCTTTGGCTCTGCCTGCAGTTCTATTCATGGACCCCCTTCCCCACAGTGCTTCCCAGTCCAGACCTGCAGCCCCCTTGCTATTCTAGTCCCGAGCAAAGGATTGCAACCATACCAAAATATGTAGAGTTGTATAACATAGTGGACAAAGCTCCATTAGGACTAGCGCAAAACTGCCCAATCCAGGGTCTGCTCCTTGGTCCCCAGTAATCCCCACCGCACCCTTTAATCCTCAGAAATCCTGCTCATGAAAAGCATGTGTAAAACATTTCATACTCTACCATTTCAGATTTCCCCATAATTTCAGAGGTATCTAATGCCACTCATTGCCAGTTCCTGCAGTATCACAACTCTGTGATTGACCACCAAAAGCTTTGATCTGTTATTGGGACCTTTCTTGTAAGGGTGGGTAGCTGAGAGGCACTTTTCCTTTATGGAAGAGCAGTCTAGAAGACCCATTACTAATTGCCTGTGTCATGCCAGCTTGTCTGTAGTGCACTCACCACTGTAAAATGTACCAGGATTTCATTTTCATTTTCAGCAGTTTACACAATTCAGCACAGCTTCTGGACTTGGGCTAGCAGACTCTTCTTTCAGCGCTGTGCGAGAGAGTTTGCATCTGGAGAGACAACCCATTCATAATACTGAAGGGGTATAATATCATTGCAACCAAACTTGATCCCATATATGGGAGAAAAAAGTTCTGGCACAGAACTGTCCTTTGCTCTTGTCTTCACCTCCCTCCGGTAGACTCTCTCCCACAGTGTTGAGCAGTGAGGACATGTTGCCCCATTCCATGTGGCCCTATCTAGGGGAGCTGGAGGATTCTTGCCGTGGCCTACTCTTGGGCTGCTCTTCTGACAAACCTACCAGGTGGCATTTCAGACTGTTCCTGGAAGTTGCTGCTTTTAATAGCGTCAGGGGCTCATCTGAATTCATAGCAATGTGGTGCCCCTTTCTGGGCTAATGTCCTGTCCTTTATGCAAGCAGAGAAGGTGTGTGGTTAGCTGTTGATGCTGATGGGCTTTGGATGTGGCAGCATGCCATATCCTACCATTCAGATTCCCCAGGGTTTGTAGAGACCCTCAGACCATGTCTGCGTTGCGGAAGCACTGTAGTGTAGACACTTATGACATCAATGGAAGGGGTTTTTCTGTTGATGCAGGTAATCTAGCTCTCTGAGAGGAGGCAGCTAGTATGGTGAAGAATTCTTCTATCAGCCTAGCCACATCTACACTGGGGGATAGGTTGACCTAACTGTGGTGTTCAGGTCACAACATTTTTCACAGTCACATATGACATAGCCAGGGCCGGCTTTAGACACTGCGGGGCCCGATTCGAAAGAGCTGCTGCCAAAGACAACGGCAGGACTTTGGTGGCAGCTCTATTGGCTGCCGATGCCTTCGGCAGCACGTCGGCGGAGGGTCCTTAGGGATGTTGCGGGGCCCTCTTAGGGGCATGGGGCCGGATTCAGGGGAATCGGGTGAATCGCCCTAGAGCTGGCCCTGGACATAGCTAGGTTAACCTAATTTTTAAGTGTAGATAGAGCTGGTTTCGGCCTCCCCCACTCTAGCCTGGTGAGACTATACGTTGCAGAAGTGGAGCAATTTTGGCCACTCTGAGAGGATCCCCTGCCAACTAGTCTATAGAATGGCACTAGCAGCCACTCTGGTCTGCTGAGGGCGTGGGGATGGAGCAAAGGAGATCAGTGAAAGGAGGGTTGGCTCCAGAGTGAAGGGGCTGTGTGCTTCCTTCCCCACTGCCTCCTGTGTCTATAGAGGGATGCATTGTTTCTGCTTCACCATCCTTGTTCATCCTTTGCACCTTCAGATCTAGATCCTGGGGAAGAGCCTTTAGCTTCTCCCTTCCAAGCTGTTTCAGACCTAGGAATGTGCATGGCACTGCCATCCTGCTAAATCATGTGAGATTAACTCACGGTGATGGAAACCTCCCCGTTCCAAGATTTTCCTACCCCCAGGGCAGAGGGTGTCCCACCTTCCCTTTAGGGAAAGAAGAGCATGGCCATTCTTGTGGAACAGGCTCCGTCTTTGCACAGGGGACTACAGCCATGGTGAAAACTAGAACAATGGAAAACATCCCAGCCAAATCAAGACACTGGCTAAACCTGATCCCATGGCAGATGTCCTTGTACTAAGGGGATTGTGTGTCTTGGCCTTCTGGAAAATGATGACAGAGAAAGGGGGACTGTAGCGAGGAGGTGTGGCCTCCCTCCAAGGTTGGCAAGGAGGGGCCACAATCCTTCCCTTGGTTTGCAGAGCCAGGAAGGCCATGCTGGCCCGCTGGAAGCTGAGGAGCGGGACAGGAAGCAGAAGTATAAACAGCGGGCCCTGCAGCTCAGTTGGGCTGAAGCCGCTGGGGGATACAGATGTGTCCCGCTTGCTGCTGGAGCCCGAAAAGGACCCCGGCCATACCGAGTACTTGCCATAGCTGGTAGTCGACCAAGATACCAAGTAGCTGCTGGGGCTGCCACTGGCCACCTACCTCAGGGAGATGGAGGTACCTATCTATCAAGGGGAAAGTAGGAAGCAGCCCAGGGAAACTAAACTATAGTCTGGTTGGGTTTTGGCCTGAGACTAGGTCAGCATGTTGCGAGTGGGTGCTCGTGGATCCCCAGACTCTGTCACTGTTAGAGCCCGGGACTGGGATCCGGTGGAGTAGTATGGACCCAGGTCCTCCTACTGTCCCAACCTTGGGATGGCAGCCTCCCCACTCTAGGCCACAAGGTCTGTGTTTGTCGGCAGTCTGCCAGAGTCAGGATGCCCAGCCGTTCGATGCTCTGTGCTGCCTGAGGCCAGGCCCCCTGACTATTTATTGCTCTGACCTCCGCAAGGGCCAGGGCCCTTGACTGTTTACTGCTCTGACTTCCCCGAGTGGGCCACTGACTAATCATTGCTCTGCCCTGCCTGAGGGCTAGAGCCCCCTAGCTGTTTGCTGCCCCACCCTGCCTGAGGGCCTGGGATACTAGACTTGAGTTGCCCTACCCTAACTGCCGGTCAGAGCCCCTAACTGTTTGGTGCCTTGCCCTACCCTGCCTGAGGGTCAGGGTTCATAGACTCATTATTGCTAAGCCCAGCTCATGCGACCTGAGCTTTAACGATGGCTAATTCCCACCCCCACTCCTCCCCAGTTGATTGCCATGCTAAGGGTGTGACAACAAGGAGGCGTGGCCTCCCTCAGATTGACAAGGAGGTACGTCCACTCACTCTTAAAGGGACCCATATGGTCCTTACAGAGGAGCCAGTCCACGTTAACCCATAGTTATCTTTACTGGGGTCCTGGAGCTGGATTTACTTCTCTCTAGGTCCTCTCCTCCTCTTCCTCCCTACATGCAGAAGTCGGGCCACATTGCCCTCAATCATACATGCCTTTCCCACATCCCTACCTCCTCCGCCAAGTGTGAGAAGAAGTCCTCCTTCCCTGGGCTGGACCTTAGCCTTACACTTAAATCATCACCAGTAATAAAAGGGTTGAAATGATCCCATCCCTGGCAATTGTGTTGCTGATGCACAGGGCAGATCAAATGCAGCTTACCTTCCCCCGACTGGATCATTTCTGCAGGGTTAACAGGACACAGTCCTGGTTAATGTCTGTCAAATTTGCAGTTAGGACTCAAGGACACGCAGGGTCAGAGGGCCTCGGTTCACAGGTGCGACGTCGGTAGTCACATTTCTGACTGTAACTGTATAACTATTGTCTAAAATCATCACTATTCATTGTTGGTAATTTGGCTTAAATAAAAAGATGGGTTAAGAAATGGAATTGCCAAGATGTGTCATTTTTTACCTGAGCTTTCATATATGCTTTAATATATGCATCAGACTGATAAACAAGCAATGAGAAAAGTAATTACAGGACTGGAGCCATAAACCTTGCAGAGTTGATGTATGAAACTAAACCCCTCAGATAGCATGGTCATTACCTTCCTCGCCTCTCTGATTTTTCCAAGAATCTCTTTCCAAGTATTTCCTCACTCAAGTTTCCTCACCCTTTGGAAGGCTTAGCTTTGTCCATTACATGCAGAAAGTTACCCAGTGATAGCTGCTGGAAGACAGTGTGGTCTAGCGATTAGAGCTGGGACTTACAGGTTCTGGACCCAGACCTACCATTGATTCACTGGTTGACTGTAGGTAAGCTGTTGTGCCTCAGTTTCCCCATCTCTAAAATGGATGTCATGCTGTTTATCTTTCACTGTTGTGACACTTAGTTAGTTTTATCCAGAGCATTAAAATCTTTGGTTGAAAGACTCTGCCTGTGACCTTGGCATATTATTAGTATTAATTCATTTAAATGTATTTTCCATTCCTATTCTATTGCAATTATTTTCATGTAAATCAGAAGTTTCTACAGCAGTTTGCAAGAAGCCCAGAGACTTGGCATTTTGTTCTCATCCAGAAGGCTGGTATCCCACACATGGGTGTGAAGAAAATACAGCAAGCTTTGCGAGAGAAAATGCTGAGCTGGCTCTTGACACCCTGAACCCTCACTCTGCGGCTTCATCTAGCAAACTGTTACCTATGATTAAGGGCCCGTATCAATCTTAATGTCATGAAAGCCACACAGACCATAAAATCCCCATGTTCAGTGCAGAAATGGACATTGGATGCTTTTTTGTCTGAAATGCTTTAAATCTGAGTTTGGGAGGGGTGCCACAGGCCTTGTCAGCCCAGAGGAATTGTATTGTTTCACTCCTTTTCAAAGCAGAAATCTCAGATTCATAATAATTTACATGTTCCTCCCTGTTCATCCATGACAAACTGTAAACCCAACCTCCTCTTCTAGGGATTAAAAACAGTCTCTCACCATGGTACAATGGGCAGTTCACTGATGTACAAAGTTGGGATGTGCCCCTTCTGTTGGCAGCTGCTAGTGTCAGGGGGCTAGTGTCTATAGCAAGGTGGCAGTTTTCTTACCCCCCGCTATCACAGCAAGCAGTGTCCTGTTGGTTATAGGGACAAATAACCAGAGAAAAATTGTGGAGTAGGACTGTGTGTCTCCTGTTCTACTAAAAAGCTGTTGGTTAACAGGAAGGAATTTCATGCCCTCACGGCCCTGCACCAGTTAGTCATGGTGCTGCGCTCAGTTTGGACACTGAAACTAAGCTTAGCCAGGACCTTCTTTCCATTTTCTGGACCAGATACCCAGCTTGGGTAAACAAGAGTAGCTCCATTGAAATCAATAACATGACACCAATACACACCAGCTGAGGTTCTTTTCCTCTGTGTAGTCCCCCAAGAGGCTGTTCCAACAGCCAGCAATTCCCAATGGCAGGGATGCCTCAGCCTATCTTTCTTTCCCCTATGAAGTCCCCCTTACATCAGGGGCTGGGAGGGTGAGAGATGTAGTAATCACTACTGTGGCTCTGCATCACTAACAAGCTTGCCGTATACAGCATTCTGCAGCTCTGGCTTTATGGCTGCTTTGTGTTGCTGGAGTGAGGCTCAGGATCTAGCCCAAAGACTTTTTATCTGGCTCAGTTGCCTACAGGCAATGCTAGAGGCACTCCAAGGCTTGAGGCCCTGGTTTAAATCTCTTGGGAGTGCCCCAAACACATCTGGTTCTTTAGTGTTTCCCACGAGAGGAGCTGAGTTTGGGGTTGTCTGAAAAGGGGCATTTAGACGAGTGCAGAACTGGATCCCTTTCTGAGCACAGTGGCCTGGCAGCATTTGTTTGTGCGAGGTAGGATTCTCACGCTATAAATATACAGTCTGTGATAAGGGAAGGGAAAAAGTCCAGCATGGAAATATTCTTTCTGTAAGAGAAATAATTTTGCTGCTGCTAAAAATATATGTTCATATTATTCTTCCCTTGGTCATTAGTATGATGGAAGAGAGTGCACGCACGCTGCCCTCAGGGGATTGAGTACACTGTGCATACCCAAAGCATTCAGAAAGGCCATGTGTCCACAGGGGATGGAGGCATTATGAAGAGAGGGAGAGAGCAAGGGGGCTGGTCCCTTTGTCTGGTGTCTTCCCCTCTACTCTGCGTGATCATCCTCATCTCTTTCAAGCCTTGGTACAGGGTTACCCGCAAATATCCCAGAAAGCAACCTCTAAGCAGGTGGTGGCAGTGGGAAAGGAAAATTATCTGCTGTGTTCTCTCCTTTCCCAGCCCTTGCTGTGCAAAGAGCCATGGATGGTTTTGTTCAGGGGGAGCACACCGTTGGAGAGGAAGGGTTTATGTGATATGTCTAATCCAGTCCTGATAGTTCTTTCCTGATTGACACTTCTGGTATCTTAATTCTGCGATGCGATGCTCTCCTTGCCTCGTTGGGAGGGTGGTGCAGAGCCAGGTGTTCCTGGTGACTGTGTTGTAAAGTAAGGCATGCTCACCTTCTCTCAACTTTCCATCCCTAGGTGGGAAGCCAGCGGGGTTTTCTGCTAATCTATAATCTGAGAGCCAGATCCTCAAATAGCATGAGTCAGCATAGCTCAATTGAATGTCAGTGAAGCTATATCAATTTACACCAACAAAGGTTCTCTCCCCTGAGCTCAGTGGATCCATGGCAGTCTACCCCAGAGAGGGATCAAGCCCTGGGTATTTTTTGTGGTGATAACCCCATCACCGCTCGCCACTCTTGCATCTTCTTTGAAAAATCCTTGGTGGTTCATTTTGTATCATGTACCTTGGAACCCTCATAACAATAGGCCTGGGCATGGGTAATGTGGCTTTGTTCCATTTAATGCTGGGTGTGAAATCTCAAGGATACAAGCATCTTTAAGTCATGACAAGTCACGTAGTTGTGTGCCAGTTGATACACACACACCACTGTTATGAGGCTGGGCAAAACCTTGATGAGGTATTTCTTGCACACTGGCAAAATTACATTATTGGATATTCAGGGTACAGTAAGATCAGTTCAGTTTTTTTCTGAATCTCTGTTTATGTCCAGGGAGTTGAGGGCATCTTTCAGGAGGATCTTTGACACCTGAAGTGACTATTTTTCCTGTCTCATTCCCATTGTAAATCATCATGTCCCCCATCTCCTAGAAGAGCGCAGGTTCAAGAAGCTGACCTGTTAGCAAGGGTCTTAAATGCTGGGGAACCTTCAGAGCTCTCAGACTGTAAAGCACAACTCTTTCCCCATTTTTTTCTATCACCTCTCTCTCCCTTCCCATTGCCTTATTGACTAGTTATCAAAGTTGATAACTTCTGCTACTTCTAAGCCAGTCCTCTCTACTTGCTTGATCCTGGAGTGAAATCATTATAGTGTGATTGTGATACTGCATTCACTTGTGATAGGATATGGCAAGGTCATGATTTCAGCGCTCGATCCAGCAGTTAAAGTAGCTGGTCTGGGAGGATATCATCGGTAGTAGCAAAGAGAAATATGAAAGATGCTTTTCTTGTGTATATTCTCTTTTAAGGACTCTGTACACATAAAGGCAAAGTAGCTTTTACTAACCATGCTCAGTAGAAGAAGGAAAGGAGACTGATCTGTACTGTTGGAAGAGAAATGCATCAGGGAAGCCATCATTTTTAGCTGGACATGTCCTTGATTATTAATGTATTTATTGAACCACTCCTGGTGTGTCCTGGTGAAGCTGATGGAGAGCAATACATAACACTTCCTTCAAGGTGAGCTCAGAACCCTAATTGGGTTTCCACCAAGGCATCTAGATCTAGTTGACCTTAGTACAAGCTCTTTCAGACTGTGCCCTTATAACAGAATTTGTCAGAGAGCATCCAGCATACGCTGAAGAGAAAGGGAAGATTTGTATTCTGTTTAAATAGCTAGAGTAAGCAGTATTTTGGTGGGAGGTGCAGGATTGACAGCCTGGAGGACCACAGTCCTCTATTTATCCACACCACATGGGCAGTAGCAGTGCAGGCTTCCCCAGCACTGCCCAGCAACATGTCTCAATCATGACCCAGAGGGCCTAGTTAAGAGGGTGAGAGGAGAGTTCATGACCTGCTCCTTTGTTGCTCTGTCTGCTCAGACTGCCCAGAAGGGGGCCAGTCAGAGCCCACAGTGGTCATGGGATTTGTGATGGAGAAGGGGGGCTTTGCTGTGAGCTTGAAGAGGAGTCACAACTTGTGTTTGTGGGGCTTCATTGTGTTGTGCTCCTTGCATGGTGGGATAGACACACTGCTTATAGCACCATTACAGACAAGGCAATAGAGCATCCGTTTTAGTTCACATTAACCACTGGCACAAATAATGATAACAGAGAAAACAAAATGTCTGCCTATTTCTGCTGGGATTTCCTAAAGGAAAAGGACTTTTGGGGATGATTTATGAAGAAACTTTGCCTGTTTGGCTAATGCTGGGTGAGTGAGTCAGTACCTTGTATCAACCTTCATAGCAAGCCTGCAAGTTTCCTTCTGGCCTCTGAGCAGCATGCTGTGACTTTGCCCACTCCCAGGTGGGACATTCACTCTGCTCTAATATGCCATGGTTTTAATTGTCTAATGTCCAGCCTGGTGCAGTGACAGGAATGTCTGGGTGGTGGGAGGGAGGGGAGAACTGCTGCAGAAAGGAAAGGGAAAAGCTGCCTCCTTGTTTTTCCAGCTCCGGACCCTCTCCCATTTCCATTGCTGGGAAAGGCAGGGTTCAGCCCAGCTCAAGGTTACGTCCTTCTGCTGCCTGGCCTGGGTTCAAAAAGCGTGAGAGAGAGCTAGACACAATAACAAATATGTCAAATGTACAATCACTTCCTCTTGGGCTTCTGGGGCTTTTGTGCAAGTGTACGGGGGGCGGGGAGGGAAGGGTGGAAAACATTAATGGAATCAAATAGAAACTGTGCTGGCAGTAGGTTTAGAGTGTGTCAAAAATATTTGCTTACAGAGCCTAAACCTTAGGGAAGCAAGATTCTGGGGCTTTGTGCGTCTGAGGAGATGAGGGAAAAAAGGCCATTCTTAGATTCCCCACCTGTTATAATTCTCAGTAGAAATTAGTCATTTTCCATAGAGAAGCTGCTCTGAATAGTGCTAGATTTCTGTCACTTTAGGAATAGTTGAACCTTTCTCTAGTTCTGCTTTCAGGTACATTTGTTATAAGTCTGTGAGGCAGGAAAAGCCCCTCAGAAAACTGGTCAGAATTTTTCAATTTTTGAATCACAACAAGGAAAAAAGGGAACAAAATTTCCTGACCAGTTTGGTAGAGAGCATTTCCCGTTACTCACAGCTGTGCTCTGAATCCGCAGCCACCAGGAATAGCTCCTTGCATGCGTAGATGTGTGAAGCCCATTGGCATGTTTGGTTCGTTATCAGGGACAGTTTGCATTTGGGAACCATCCATTGTTCCTTGCAATAGGCATTGTTTTTATTTAGCTCACCTTTTCCTCTGACATGAGACTGATCTGTCATAATTTAACCTTCTGGGGCCATAGGAGACTAATTCCTTCAAACACCTTGACCCAGGCTGTGTCCCAGGGGCTCCGCATCTCCCTGTGGCTTTGAAAACCAGTTTCAGCAATGAGCCAGAGTAATGTGACACTTATCTGTGTTGTTCCTTACCAGATTGTCCCCTCCAGTGCATTTTCTCCTCTGTAAACTCCACCCCCACTAACTACCATGTGCTGAATGAATAAAGAACCTTTTCCCCTCAATCCATTAAGTTTTATTATGCTACAAAGACACAGAGACAGCAAAGAAAAGCAAGATAACCTGGGGCAAAAGGGCTGATAACACTCGGGGGAGAAACAAGGACAGCTTGCTCACAGATGCACTGCAGTAGCAATCAAAGGTGTGGGAATGGGCATCTTCTGGTCCTCTCCCCTGGTACTGAGTGCAAGGGATACCTAACTCCAGCCCCCACCCGCCGCCGGCGCTGCCTCTGTCGTAGCTTTCCTACTCAGATTTGAACCTTAGCGTTCATAAACTGAGAAGCTAGAATGAACCCCTCTAAGTTTAATTACCAGCTTAGATCTGATAGCCTGCCACCAACCAGGAATTCCAGTGCCTGGTACACTCTGGTCCCCCCAAAACCTTCCCTGGGGACCCCAAGAACCCAAATCCCTTGGATTCTTAAAACAAGGAGAAATAAACCATTTCCCTTCCTGCTCTTTACTTCCTCCCAGATTTTCCCGCCCTGGGTATACTAGGAGATTTCCCTGCTTCAATCCCTTGAAACACAAAACCGAGAGGACAATTTACCTTCCCCCTCCTTCTTTTCCCCCCTCCCAGTCTTTCCCTGAGAGAGACAGTAATCCTGGCA
>NC_133792.1:2165417-2227007 GCF_003597395.2 Chelonoidis abingdonii
GGTCCCAGCTGCTCCCTGCCCCCCTCATTGAAGCAGGTGTGCAGGGTTACTGCCCTGGGAACTGCAGGGCACCAGTGGACATGGGGCTGGCTGGAGGCAGGGCAGGGGCTGACTGGAGGTAGGGTCTGGCTGCAGGCAGGGCAAGGGGTGCGGGGTGCGGGGCTGGCTGGAGACAGGGGAGTGTGGGGTGGGCTGGCTTCAGGCAGGGCTGCAGGGGGGTGCAGCAGGGGTTGGCAGGGCTGAAGACAGAGGCGTGCGGGACTGGCTGGCTTCAGGGAAGGGATGCAGCAGGGTTGGCTGGAGACAGGGCAGGGGTTGCAGGGCTGGGTGCAGGCAGAGCGGGCAGTGCAGGGCTGGTGCGGGCAAGGGGGTGTGGCAGGGGTTGTCTGGAGGCAGGGCAGGGGGTTTGGCAGGGGCTGGCTGTGGGCAGGGGGTGCAGAGCTGGCTGCAGACGGGGGGGCGGGGCTGCTGCAGGCAGGACAGGGGGTGCAGTAGAGGCAGCTGGAGCCCCAGCCCTTTAAATAACCACGCCCCCCGCTATCCCAGGGCTCTGGGGGCTATTTAAAGGGCCCGGGGCTCCCCTGCTTCTGCTGTGCCCCAGACCTTTTAAATAGCTGCGGGAGCCCTGGGGAATGCATGGGGGTGGCGGTGCTCTGGCAGCTATTTAAAGAACCGAGGTGGCAGACGCAGCTGGAACCCCGGCCCTTTAAATAGCCCCCAGAGCCCCCCGCTACCCCAGGGCTCTGGGGCTATTTAAAGGACCCGGAGCTCCAGCTGGGAGAGCAGAGCTGCAGGGTAGGGCTTGCCGCGCTCTGGCCAGAGCTCCAGCTGGGAGAGCAGGGTTGTGGGGCAGCCGCGCTCCTGCCTGCGCTTTGGTCAGGGGAGTGAGGCCACAGAAGAACCCAGAGCAGATCGCAGCCCGGGTAAGTAAAAAAAATTAAAAAGGAGCCTAAGGTGCAGGGCCCGATTCCTGGGAATCGGGCAAATCGGCCTAAAGCCGGCCCTTGTTCAAGGTTAATGTTTTTATTAAAAATACATCCCTCGATGCACTTCCCTGCAAGCCATAACGTAATCACACCAGCAACACCATCACAGGACCTAACCAGATCAGCCACACCATCACCAGTTCATTCACCTGCACGTCCACCAGTGTAATATACGCCATCATATGCCGGCAATGCCCCTCTGCTATGTACATCGACCAAACTGGACAGTCTCTCCGTAAAAGGATAAATGGACACAAATCAGATATTAGGAATGGCAATTTACAAAAACCTGTAGGAGAGCACTTCAACCTCCCTGACCACACTACAGCAGACCTTAAGGTGGCCATCCTGCAGCAAAAAAACTTCAGGACCAGACTTCAAAGAGAAACTCCTGAGCTTCAGTTCATCTGCAAATTTGACACCATCAGCTCATTATTAAACAAAGACTGTGAATGGCTAGCCAACTACAAAAGCAGTTTCTCCTCCCTTGGTTTTCACACCTCAACTGCTAGAAGAGGACGTCATCCTCCCTGATTGAACTAACCTCGTTATCTCTAGCCTGCTTCTTGCTTGAAGTGGGTATTCACCCACGAAAGCTCATGCTCCAATATGTCTGTTAGTCTATAAGGTGCCACAAGACTCTTTGCGGCTTTTGCAGATCCAGATTAACACGGCAAGCCCTCTGATTTTTTGTTCAGATTACACATAAAAAATAATAGCATGTAACCTCTACAGTTTGATTGAAAATTTGAACTCACCAGAGGTGCCTTCCCTGGCATCATGCTCTACCGCCAGCTGGTCCTGTGAAGGGATGGGCTCCAGGGTTAAAAGCAGTTCTTGGCTGTCAGGAACAACGGGTCCTCTGCTTGCTTGTCTCACATTCTCCTCCTGTTCCTCTTCCTCGTCAACAATGTCCTTGTTGTTACTTGAGGTTGCTTGCGGCTCCTGGGAGATATCTATGGAGCATTTTGGAGTAGTGGTGAGGTTGCCATCAAGAACCGCATGGGGCTGTATAAAAGGGAAGGTAGGACTATGAGGATCCCTTGCTCTGGAAATCACTGCTTCGAGTCCAGAATTCCTTGAATATGTTCACCTTCAGGACACACTGCAAAGACTGTCTGTTGGTTTGGGCCCTAACAGAATTGGAGTGGATTTAATTTTTTTCCTTGCTGGGTTAGGATATTATTATTCTATTATTATTACGGTAGGCAGGGCCCCATTGTGTTTGGCAAGTATTAGCATATAACAGAGACACTCCCTGCCCCAGAGAGCTTGCAGTGTAAGACTGTGGACAGCAAACAGATAAGGAGAGAACAAGTAAACAGTGAGATGACCGTGGTCAGCATGAAAAGTAGCTGTCATGGCATACAAGCTGCCTAACCATTGAGTGGTTTTCTGTAGACATCACAGCAAAGGAGAATTTGTAGGAGGACAATGAGCTGGCTTTCAGAAGGTTACAGGGAGCTCCTTGCAAGTATATGAGCAGCATGGGAGAAACCACAAAGTGATTGTTCAAAAATGACACACATGGGCAGTGAAAACTGGTACCATTGGCAGAGCAGAGGTGGGAATCAATATCTCAATATAAAGGGTGGTAAATGGGTGGGATTGGGCTGTGATGGGCCTTACAAGTGAAGACAAAAGTTCGTGTTTAATGTGGTGGAGATATATTTTGCTGCTGTGCTTTACTGCCAGGTCTTGTGTAAGGTGGGAGGGGGTTGCTGGATGGATATCCTTGTAAATATGCTTTTTTAAACAGTGCCAGAGATCCCCAAACACTCATGCGTGGCTCAATGATATGACCTCCTCATGCACCACTTGCATTCCACAGAAAGGAAATGCCCCAAAAATTCAAAGCACTTTGGGCTGCCTTTTTAGAGACCTATCATGATTAATGCAGACACTGAAGATAGATATTTCGCTTTCCTTCCCCTGCCTTTATTCTAACCCTCTTTACTTACTCTTAGTGTTACGATTAATCTTGTGTTTTGGTATATCTGTTATATTTGAAAAAAATAATAAAACATTATAATTAAAAAAAATAGTGCCAGGGCCCTCGAGCTTCAGAAAGGGCCCTGTTTTGCAATTCAGTTCGAAGACATCTAATGAAGAAGCAAAATGAACAATACTTGTATCCATTTTCATCAGATGTTCACTTTAAAAGGGGCTTTCTTGCATCTCTACGTCTTGTTTTTAATGTGCAAGAGTTTTTCTTCGTTGAATAGGTCCTAGTGTTCACTACTGTAGGATGGAAGTAAATGCAAAGGAGACCTAGATGTAAAATGCAAACGCAGCCAGATTAAAATAGCTCCCTAAGATGGTTAAATGTTGTCCTCAGCTTTTGGCTCCAGACAACAGCACCAACAGTGAGCTGTTCTCTCACTCTCAGTCCCAGTGAGTATTTGCTATGACAAAATGTTATATTTCATTATGGGTGGAACTTGGGTTTAGAGGTGGTGCTTGAGAAGAATACAGCCATTTGTCCTCCCCCCATTCCGACCCGAGTTACACCATGTTTTATGATAAATCGTTATTTCCACCATTACCAGAAAAAGGGCAAGGAGACAAGATGGCAGGTGTTTAAGCAGCAAGAAGTAGGTTAGGTAACTGGAAGAAGATAGTGGAGTAGGTGAGTGGGGTTTATAGGGAAAGGAATTTCTAGAGACTTCTGCCACCTCATATTTTGAAGAAAAGACTATTTTAGGAAATTGTTTTAATTATTGTAATGTTTGCGTTTTGTTACATTAATGTTTTTGTAACATTGGTGCTGTTTTTGTCTTTCTGCTCCTACACAGTTTTGTTGTCTTAGTTACCATGAGTTATAGAAATAACTCCTGGTCTTCCCACAATCCCAGAATAGCTGGCTGATCTGCTAAAATGATCAGCAGTGAAATAATTATCAGTTGCCATCATTGGTCTTCAGAGTTAACAACCAGTTGAGGTGGATGAGTCAGTTCACACCTCTCATAACGCTTAGTGTTTTACTGTGTCTGTCCGCAGACTCAGGCAGACAGCACTGCACCAGGTCACAAACACACGGTTTCCTTCACAGCCATAGGAGTTAGAAATGTAAATGAAATGTTAAATGCTGTAGAAACTGGTGAAGTCACCACAGAAGGACTGCAGAATTACGAGCTCAAGTCAGCTTATGGGTGTAATTGCACTGTACATTGTGTCTTTGTGCTATGTTTGAAATAATGTTTACTGAGTACAGTATATACCATTCTGAGGAGCACCAAGTCAGAATGGCTGTTTATGGAAAAACTGGTGCTTTCCTGGGCATTTCTGAGTCTCATCCTAGCTGGAAAGTCACCGTGAAGAAGACTTTATGCTTCAATATTGGTGCGTTCCGCACTGTGCACTGTTTCTACAGATTTGCAGCCCTGCCTTGCTGACAGTTTGACATGTTTTGTATGTGCAGCTCTAAATCAAAGGCAAGAGAGACACGTGCTTTCTCCAATACATTTGTCTATATTTTACTTTGATGTGTATTGTGGTAGTGCCTAGACGCCCCAGCAGAGGTTGAGGACCTACTGGGCTATGTGAGACACATAATAAGAGACAGGACCTGTCACAAAGAGCTTACAATCTAAATAAACAAGGGAGAAAGGGACGATTACTATCCCCATTTTACAGTTAGGAACCAAAGCCCAGAGAGATTAAGTGACACACACAAGGTCACACAGGAAGGCTGTGACAGAGCTAAGGGTTAAACCCTAATCTTCAGAGTCTCAGTCTAGTGCCTAAGCTACAAGGCTACCCTTTCTCCCTGGAAGTGAACTAGAGGATTAAATCTCATTCCCCTCTTTCACATGTTTTAATAACTACTTTGTCATAATGGGTAAAAAGCAACAAAGAGTCCTGTGGCACCTTAAAGACTAACAGAGGCATTGGAGCATAAGCTGATGGTGTCAAATTTGCAAATGAACTGAAGTTTAACAGTTTCTCTTTGGAGTCTGGTCCTGAAGTTTTTTTGCTGCAGGATGGCTACCATTTGCAAATTTGACACCATTAGCTCAGGATTAAACAAAGACTGTGAATGGCTAGCCAACTACAAAAGCAGTTTCTCCTCCCTTGGTTTTCACACCTCAGCTACTGGAAGAGGGCCTCATCCTCCCTGATTGAACTGACCTCGTTTCTCCAGACTGATTCTGGCTTGCATATCTATACCTGCCTCTGGAAATTTCCACCACATGCGTCTGACGAAGTGGGTATTCACCCACGAAAGCTTATGCTCCAATACGTCTGTTTGTCATAATGTTTTAATATCAATCCAGCTTGAATTGGAAGATCTTATTCTGCTGGCCATCTCCGTACTTTACCCCAGACTCTCAGTGCAGTTGCAGTAATGCAGGGAGTAAGGCAGTAATGCAAAATCCAGCAAGCACACGTATCATAAGAGGATTTAAACCCAGATCCCTAGCCCTGTATGCTGATAAGTCTTTATCATTGGTTGGACTCAGTCACATCTGCTATAATAATGTCACTTTCAGCAACACCCTATGGAGTTAAAATTCTGATGCTGATAACTAAAAGCTGCTGTTGGGAATGCATCCTTCATTACAGCAAGAGGGAGCTAAAGTTCTTTTGTCCTGGAGTAACCTTGGCCCCGGGGCAGAGCACTTGAAGTGCAGGTAAATCAGGGTTAATGCCAGCAAGGTATCCCTGTGTACTGTCCTTTTTATCTGATGTGATACAGTGCATTTCCTGGCCCAGCGGTTCTCGTCCGGTCATTAAGGCTGGTTGGCAGTTGAGCGGAGAGGAAGGCTGTAAGTAAATATGGCATTCTTGGATCAGTCACTGGGAAAGCCAGCAAGGAGCTCCATGGGATTGCTGTCTCCAAAGCCGCCTTGTTTCCTCGCCTCTCAGACACACAGCTTCCTGCCAGGGAAAGCACACACTGCTGAGGTCCAGCAACGCAGCTCTCTCCCTCTGGCCCAGTGCTGCTGACAGCCATTCCTTCCCTGGGCTGTCCTGTCTTGCTTGACATTCTTCATCTTCCTTGTCTCTGGCAGGATCCAAAGTCAGTTGGAACCCCAACTCCTATTGAATTTCATAGTCCCCTTGCAAAATCCTGGCGAGTAAATACAGAAGTGTGTAGCCATGGATGGGGCAATCTGCCCTTTTCAAACCTTGCCTGCCTTTCATTGATTTCAATCCTTACTATTCTGTCTGCATCATCTTTACATGTTGGGGCCTGGATTGTTCTGACTGTGTTTGGTTTCTAATGTCCATGTTTCTCAACTTTCCCGTCTGAGCCTGATATTTGCTGTGAACACTTTCTGGGGCTCCTTGGAATCAGTCAGGCTCTTCCTTGGGGTCAGAGTAGCATGAGAAGGAAATGTATTTCTGTGTCCCAGACCTTTGGGGGTCTAACAGGGAGAAATCACCACCAGTTCTTTAAGTAGTTCAGTGCAGAGTCATTAAAGATGGCTTCAGGTTTGCTGGGCTAGCTAAGTAGAAGAATCATAAAATATCAGAGTTGGAAGAGATCTCAGGAGGTCATCTAGTCCAACTCCCTACTCAAAGCAGGACCAACCCCAACTAAATCATCTAAGCCAGGGATTTGTCAAGCTGGGCCTTAAAAACCTCTAAGGAAGGAGATTCCACCACCTCGCTAGGGAACCCATTCCAGTGCTTCACCACCCTCTTAGTGAAATAGTTTTTCCTAATATCCCAACCTAGATCACCTCCACTGCAACTTCAGACCATTGCTCTTTGTTCTGTCATCTGTCACCACTGAAAACAGCCGAGCTCGGTCCTCTTTGGAACCCCCTTTCGTGTAGTTGAAGGCTGCTATCAAATCCCCTCTCACTCTTCTCTTCTGCAGACTAAACAAGCCCAGTTCCCTCAGCCCCCTAATTATTTTTGTTGCCCTCTGCTGGATTCTCCCATTTGTCCACATCCCTTCTATAGGAAGGGGACCAAAACTGGATGCAATACTCCAGATGTGGCCTCACTAATGCTGAATAGAGGGGAATAATCACTTCCCTTGATCTGATGGCAATGCTCCTACTAATACAGCAGATTAGGATTGGAAGGGACCTCAGAAGGTCATCTAGTCCAATCCTCTGTTCAAAGCAAGACCAATCCCCAGACAGATTTTTGCTCCAAATCCCTGAATGGCCTCCTCAAGGATTGAGCTCACAACCCTGCGTTTGGCAGGCCAATGCTCAAACTACTGAGCTATCCCTCCCTCACCAGCCTTCTTGGCAACAAGGGCACACTGTCAACTCATATCCAGCTTCTCATCCACTGTAATCCCCAGATCCTTTTCTGCAGAACTGCCACTTAACCAGTCAGTCTCCAGCCCCAGAAGCACGAACAGACCTTGATCCCCATCTTCTCACCCCTCCATAGGACTGTCTCCATGAAAAAGGGGATAGGAGCAACACTGGCTATGCAGTGTGCAGTTGTCTGCACTTGATTTGTATAAACAGTGCCTGTCACAAACAGTCTAGGTGCTCAGTGCATCTAGGCAGTCATGTCCCTTCACTGAGGTTTTGTTATGTTCTGACTTTAAAGTGGGAAGACGTGTGTTTCTAGTGGCTTCCGTCTGGATTTTTGCAGATGTGTAAGTTCCTGGTTCAACTCTGAAGAATCAAAGGTGTTAGTACAGGTAACAGTAAGATACATAACAAATTGGGGAAGGGGATGTTTGCAGTTCATGGCGCTAGATGGTTGAGCTACAAAGATTCCCAGATCATGAAACTGTTGGTCTGACTGTGCTGGCTTTCATCTGGGTAAAAACCAGGCGCATAAGTCAGAGGAGAGCAGTGTTACATTTTTTAAAATGTCTCAGTTTTTAAGTTGAGTAGCTAGATTTTTGCCATGGAAAAATTAAAGGAAACTTTGCTTTAAAGTCTCCCCCTGCTTTTCTCTCACATCCACGGCCTAGCTGAAACTCACACAAAGCTGTTGTTTATGCTGTCCAAGAGGTGTAAAGAGAAGGAAGGCAGTCACTCTGGCTGACTCACTGTAAATACACTTAGTTTCATGGAAGTATGAGAGAAAAAGAAGCCTGTTTCCTCAGCCCAGGTCACTGAATGCAAAGTGCATCAGATTGGATGGCACTGGGATTCTAGTCATAGTATTTTCCACGTCATAGTGTTGTTTTGAAGCATTTCTGTAGTTGTGGCAATCACAGGCCTAAAACCAAATTGAAATTGATCCTGGCATCACTAGTCTGCAATGTAGTCTCTGACTGCTGTTTAAACATGACTTTGTATCCTGATGGTAAGTTTACTTTAGATTCCCCTTGCACCTCACTTGGGTTTCACATCTTAGTGGAAAAGAGTGGTTGGCTGGCTCCATATTCCCAGTGTCTTGACTCTTTATTTCCCCAGATTTTTCCAGGCTTTCCTTGAAGACAAGTCCAGTATGCCATGCTTACCTTCTCCTTTCCTGCTCATGTCACTTCTCTCTCAGTTCACTGCTAGTTGTGTGAGAAGCTGTTTGGCCACTTCACATTCCTCTGTAAACATGATGCAGGCTTAGAATTAGGGCTTCAGCTCTGGGGTCTGCTACTGAAGGATACGAGAGACCGTGAGGGTGGGTGCCATAGAAATGTGTCTCATAATTATCAGCCCAGAAAAGCTGGCACCTGAGCAGCCAAGGACAACTCAGAATCCACATCTGAAATGGGTGCTGCGTAGGCTGCTGAGCACTGTTGTGTCAGGATATCCACAGCATTCCTGTGGAGTTGTTGTTCACAGAAGGGGCTGGGTTGTTCTCCGCATGACTGAGATGTCCAGCATGGCCAAACGAAATCTTGCTGTGGTAAAACTGAACTCTGATTCTGCCAAACATATTAAAGGGATTTGTTTTGTGTTTGGGCTTTGCTACTGACATATGTAGGTGGTTCCCCCATTTAAGCAGCTTTTCCTGTGGAATTTCACTATGCTAGAGGGATTTCCCCCTCATGACTAGGCACTGCCTGCTCCATGCAGTGCCGCAACCCTGACCGCATGGAACTGCCAGCATACAGGGTCTGGGGGTATCCAGGATCTAATGGCTGGAAACTAAAGATAGACAAATTCAACTAGAAGTAAGGCGCCCATTCTTCTTCGAGTGCTGGTCCCTGTGTGTATTCCGCTATGGGCATGCATGTGCTCCCTGCACCCAGAGCCAGAGTATTTTGAAAGCAGTGCCTGTTGGTCCCTCCTTACCTCTGCAGATTTTAGATTTTGTTGGAGAGTCCCTAAATTAAATCAAGGCAAGGGCTTATCTGCCGATGGACAAGTTCCAGGTGAAGAACGACCGCATAGACCAAGTCATAAGAAACCCTTGAGCACCTGTCAGTATCTGCGTTTCCCTCCTGGATCATATGTTTTCATGCACTTGCATCACACCACTTGCCCAGACTCCATCTTCATTGCCTACAAGTGTGGCTTCAAACTGTGTACTCCCTAGACCAATCGTCCAAGAACACCTCAGTAATTGTTCACACCAAAGAAATATCCTCTCTGCTATGGTGGAAAGATCCTCACCTGGAGTGCTTCGGCGTTCCCTCTCTTTCCTCCACACCGAACAAGGCAGTCATTACAGACAACTCCCTTCTAGGTAGGGAGCTCACGTGGACAACTGCACAGCGCAGCGCACTTGGACATCTCGAGAGTCCAGGATTCACGTCAATATTTTGGAATTGCAGGCAGTGTGAAAAGCTTGCAAGGCCTTTCTCCCATCACCATACCCTCATAATGTCAGACAATATCATGACCACCTTCAATATCAGATCCATCCTGTGTGCAGAAGTGGTTAATCTATGGAATTCTGCATCAGCAATCAAATCACCTGTTGGCAGTTTAACTTCCAGGGAACCAGAACTTGCTAGTGGGTTCCCTCTGCAGCCACTTTGCTATCGACCGTGAGTGAGAGTTATACAACTCTGTCATGAACAAAGTCTTTGCCCTATAGAGGACCCCCACAAGGGACCTGTTCACCTCTCAGACAAATAGAAAATGCAGCATATTCTGCTCCATAGGAGACCTAGGATGCCACTTTCAGGACAATACCCTACTTATTCCATGCTCAGACCATCTGAACTATGCCTTCCATCCATAACCATTCCTACCTTGGGTCTTGCAGAATATTCCTCGGGACAGAGCGTGAGTCATCCACATCGCCCCCAACTGACCTAGGCAGTTTTGGTTCCTGAGCCACTTCCACATAGCATCATGACCACTGATCGCAAGAAGGGCCATATTGGGTCAGACCAAAGGTTCATATAGCCCAGTATCCTGTCTTCTGACAGTGGCCAGTGCCAGATACCCCAGAGGGAATGAACAGAACAGATAATCATCAAGTGATCCATCATCATTCAGCCCTTTTCCAATTTCCCGGGGGAAGAATCAGGGGAAGAATCAGACATCCCAATCCCTAGCCACTCCATCTCCTTTTGTGTTTTTTTGTGTGATTTTTGGATGAGCATCAACCTTAGAATAGTCATGTTCTGAAGCTGTATGAAACATTTTTACCAATAGTACAAAGAAATCCACTAGAACAGGATGTTAGCCTAGTGGAGGTATTTGTCTGGACAGAGCTGCGGATATTCCTCTTATTTGGACTACCTCTAGTTACTATAGGGTAAGTAATTTTCTCTTTTTAACAGTGAGGGAAGTTAACTATTGGAACAACTTACCTATGGATGGATTCTTCATCATTTGATGTCTTCATATCAAAACTGGATGTCTCTTTCTATGAGATCTACTCTAGCTCATCTGGAAGTTATGGACTTAATTCAGGAATCATTGGGTGAACTGCTTCGTTATGTATTCTGCAGGAGATCAGATTAGATGATCATAACAGTCCCTTCTAGCCTCAAAATCTGTTAATCAGCGGTAATTTCCAAGATCCATTTTCTCATTGTACATAGACCATCATACAGCAAAGCTTTTTGGTCGCTAAATGTCTGGCCCATATTTGACTTGGTGGCTTAGAGACAGTGAAGGACTCTGCCATCTGTGACCCAAAGCCCTGAGCCCTCGGCTGTGTCTATTGTATTTCAGTTTAGCATCATTGCAAGAAACAATTTGAACGAAAGACAGAAAAAAAAATCCACCTAGAATCCTGAAAGTCCTTCTCCAGAGAATGACCAGCTGTCAAGGGACTGTAGGGTGCCCTTTGAGCTGTAGCAGGCAGCCTTCCTTTCTGCTGGGGAGCAGCCACAACCATATTCTCAAAGTCTTCACGTTGCAAGGGTAAAGAACAGCTTCAGATTCACTGCTGTGGTTTCGGTCCAGTCTGAGTTCTGCTTGTAGCGGTGTGCATGCAGCTGATGCCTCATGAGAGCAGCCATTCATGTAGCAGAAATACTGTGAGTGAGAATGGCTGATCCCTGCGGTTTTTTCAGCAGTCTGGTCAAACCGGTATCTGTAGCTCTGAGAAGTCCCAAAGTTCAGCCTTACCTGGATCTGTGTCTGAGTCCCACCTTCTGGGCCCATCAAGTCCAAGCCATGTGTGTTTTGCTGGGAATCTTGCCAGGCATGTGAAATTTAAATGAACACCTGGAGACACTTGTTTTTCATGGAGGTGCATTGAGCTTGTCTTCTGAATCTACTCATAAAAGGCTTCACAGTTCTCTGCCAGGCAGTTTTCGTCTTGTTGCAACGTGCACATGTTTGCACAGATTCGCATGTCTAACTGCTTACTAACAACTGGGGCACACACCACACTGGGTCTTCTTACTCTGCTGATTGGAATGGACAGACAGTGGCATGACCAGTAGTAAACAAACAGGTTTCTATGTGATCCACTGTGGTGGGAGAGGTGCGCATGCGCGTGTGTATGTGTGTGTTTATGGGGGTGAGTATTCTAGTTCATTTGATGAGGATATTAAGGGAGGAATGTCAGTGTCAAAGCAGCTTTCAGGTTCTGCTGTTTAGATCTTTATTTGCATTGGATTTCAATCCTTTGTCTACTCATCCATGCTTAACCAGCCAATTAGCTGGAAATCATCTCTTAACAGGAGCAGTGAACGGAGCTTGAAACCTCCTGTGGCTGGGCCAGGAAAATATGCTGCTGGTCTGAGTCCCTCTCATCCTCTTCACACATTTCCTTACATATTGTTCCCCTGATTGCAGAGCCATGGGATTAGGGAAAATCCAGAGAAAACACAGCTGTAGTGTGAGCGCCATTCCAAAATATACTTATCTGGCACATTGTTTACTGTGCCAAGTGTTAACTACAGGAATTTAAATTCCGTTCTTAGCTAATCATAGATGCCAAACCTTATCATATAGCAATCCCTTGCCCTTCTCTGGTACTTTCCATTCAGGGATCTCAAAGCCCTTTCTAACATTAATAAGTCAACACTCATAACACCCCAACATAATTCTGTATAATCCTCATTTTAGAATGGGAAAAAGTGAGGCATGTACCACTTAAATGATCTGAGATAATGCCCCAGGTCTTTAGTAGTGTCAAGGTTACCACCAGTATCTCTTCACTGTTGATTCTGTGCCTTACCCATTAGACCATAGCTGTTTACTCAGAGGGTGAACCCTATTGCTTTGCATAATCATCACAATAAAAACAGTATATTGTCAACTTTCGAGTTATTTCCCACCAATACTTGTGAATTCTCCCTTGGAGTGCTGCAGAATAGCAGTCTTGCTCAGCCGACCTACCTGTTTAGGGTCAAACTACATCAAAGGCCACTGAGATTGGGTACTCTTAGCTGAACTGCAAGCTGAAATGCACAGACTAGGTTACTTACAAAGTAAACATTTTGCTAACAGGCAGACTCACCTTGGAAAGTGAGTCTGCTTCCAAGGCTGGTTTTGCTCCAGTATGTCAGTAGCACCTGGAATGTGTCCCTCCTAAGATGGAACAGCCCTCAGGAAATGAAATCCCTCTATTGTTACATTGGACTGGACTGTTCTTAGCTGCAGTGGGAGTTTGGAGGCACTCCCAATATCTGCCACACATCCAACATGTTTCTATTTCACAAACTGTTTTAGGATGCTATTCTTTTCCCCACCCTCTTCTCCTCTGAGCTCCCCAGCTCTGACTGCTTCCTCTAGCCCTGGTTCCCAGCCACTGGCACGAATCTCTGTCACATGCAGGGAGTGAGGGACCGGCTCTCTGATTTAGCTGTCATTGTAAGTGAAAGGAAGTAGCAGAGACTTGAAATTTCTGAATATCTTCCAAGGGGACTCCCATCCCCTCCAAGGCATGGCTCAACTTTCCAGCAAAGGCTGGACGGTTTCCAAGGGTTGGGGTGTTTTATGTCTTTTTCTGAAGCACACTCTTTCCTTTTCTCCGCTTCACTGCAAATCTTCCAAGGTAGCAAAGTACTGAGTCCTGGGGCCCCATCTAGCATCCTCTGACCAACACTATCAGACGGTGGTATAGCTGACTAATAAGTTCCTGTGATGTATTACTGCTGTAAGGAATAACTGTTCTAAGGCAATGGATTCTAAAAGATGTTCCCGGGAGTGACCTTTTGCAGAGTTAACAGGTCCTGAGTCCTGGCACCCACTCTTTGCACACTACTCAGGATGAGCCTTTGAATTGCTGAGCCAGAGAAGGAATTGTAATGTGTAACCCTCTGGCACCCTCTGATCTGCCATGGTCCTTGTATTAGCTTGAGCGGTTGGCACTCTGCACACCCTTCCTCCAGACAAGTCATGCTAATGCAGGAACAGATTCCTGCTGCAAGATTCCTATGCCAGCTGACTCAGGCTCACAGGGCTCAGGCTAAGGGGCTGTTTAATTGCTGTGTGGACATTCAGGCTCAGGCTTAAACCCAGGCTCTAAGACGTTGTGAGGGTCCCAGAGCTTCAGGCCTCAGCCTGAGCCAGAACTGCAATTGAACAGCCCCACCACCCGAGTCCTGTGACCCAAGTCAGCTGGCATGGGCAAGCTGTGGGTTTTTAATTGCAGTGTAGGCATAACCCTAGTCTCACACTCCCGGGGCCAAAAGGAGATAGTACTGCTGACGTCATTGGCCTCATCACCAGGATCAAGGGAATTATGCTAACTCGGGAGCATCCCCCTCCATCCAATGAAAATGGCTCTCCCATTTTCTATGGCTGTATTGCAGAACCTCATGGATCTGTACAAACCATAGACTGGTTAGTATGTCAGCAGAAGGGATATGGAAGGTATAGATTTCATGTGTGTCACCACCAAATACTAGATAATGGAGAATGATCTTTGTCCAATGTCTTTAACTTTGCTTTTCTAAGTCAAGGCATCATAGCACATATGATATCTAGCACCTGAAACCCCTGCAATGTTTGAACACCATGGGGAGAACACAGGTGCTCAGATACAATAGCGATGGTGGATGGAAAGAATATGTCTTGATTCCAAATTTTCTTTTGCCTTCTTATTTGAGTTACAGCCTCATGCTTGTGATTCCATGTTTGCTGCATGAGCGTGTGGGCTTCTGCATACACAGAGGCTACTAGCACATTTCTGTGAATTTGTGCATTACTGAGACTGGAAGCTGTTTGAGGCAGCAACTGACTTCTTGTTCTGTGTCTATACAGCACTGAGCACAATGGGTTCCTGACCATTGGGACTCCAAGGTATTATCATGATACAAGTAATAAAATGTCTAAGAAAATCTGCCCTGAATATTATATTGAACACTGTTTCGTGATTTGCTTAATTTGATAGCAGTTTGCGCCAAGCCCTTAGCAGCTCCCGGAGCTGTCATAGTATGGTAGAAAATTGTCGGTCTGATCATTTTCCCTTTTTTTTACTGTGAATAATCCTATAAAGCAGTGTTTCCCAAACTTGGGACGCCGCTTGTGTAGGGAAAGCCCCTGGCAGGCAGGGCCAGTTTGTTTACCGGCCACGTCCACAGATCCGGCTGATCGCGGCTCCCACTGGCCACGGTTCTCTTCTCCAGGCCCATGGGAGCTGCTGGAAGTGGCGCGGGCCGAGGGATGTACTGGCCGCCGCTTCCAGCAACCCCCATTAGCCTGGAGCAGCAAACCGCGGCCAGTGGGAGCCACGATCGGCTGGACCTGTGGACAGGGCAGGTAAACACCCCAGCCCAGCCCGCCAGGGGCTTTCCCTACAAAGCGGCGTCCCAAGTTTGACACTGCCATAAATTATGATTTTGTATTGCAGCACAGTGGATCACCTGAGGCTGAAGAATGGTGAGAAAATCTGCTGATTAAAATGTTCAAGCTTATTTAACTTACAGTCAACTTCAGATGACAGAGAGGGAGTCTTAGGACTGAGTCATGTCATCCTGCATCAATGTCAGAGCTCATTGCAGCAGTGTTTGACTGGAACAATGTTGAGATGATTAGAGGAAAGAGACTCATTTTTAGTGAAGTTTAATGCTTCTTACTTAAAACAGCGAAGGATCAGTGACCTGGCAACCTCTGATCTGAGAGTGTTAGTAACCCAAGTCAAGCCACTTGATCCTAAACATAGAATCATAGAATATTAGGGTTGGAAGAGATCTCAGGAGGTCATCTAGTCCAACCCCCTGCTCAAAGCAGGACCAACCCCAACTAAATCATCCCAGCCAGGGCTTTGTCAAGTCGGGCCTTCAAAACCTCTAAGGATGGAGATTCCACCACCTCTCTAGGGAACCCATTCCAGTGCTTCACCACCCTCCTAGTGAAATAGTGTTTCTGTTATCCAACCTAGACATCCACCACCTCTCTAGGGAACCCATACCATTGCTTCACCTCTCTCCTTGGTGAAATAAGTAGTTTCTGATTTATCCAACCTAGAACTACGACCCCCACTTGCGCTGAGACCATTGCTCCTTGTTCTGTCATGCTGTCACCACTGCAGAACAGCTCCATGCTCCATTCTCTTTTGTGAATCCCTTTAGGGATTCAATTCCTATACAGAAATTCCCTCTGCACTCTTCTCTTCTGCAGACTAAGAACAAAGTTCCAGTTCCCGTCGAGCTCCTCCTCATAGTCATGGTTGCCCCAGCCCCCTAATGGTCTTTTGCCCTCCGCTGGACTCTCCCAATTTGTCCACATCCCTTCTATAGTGGTGGGGGACCAAAACTGGACACAGTACTCCAGATGTGCCTCACCCAGTGCCCGAATAGAGGGCGAATAATCACTTTCCCTTCAATTCTGCTGGCAACGCTCTACTAATGCAGCCCAATATGCCATTGCCTTCTTGGAAAACAAGGGCACACTGCTGACTCATATCCAGATTTTGCCCACTGTAAATCCCAGGTCCTTTTCTGCAGAGACTGCTGCTTAGCCAGTTTGGTCCCCAGCCTGTAGAAGTTGCATGGAATCTTCCTTCCTAAGTGCAGGACTGCTGCACTTGGTCCTTGTTGAACCTCATCAGATTTCTTTTTGGCCCAATCCTCCAATCTGTCTTGAGTTGCTCGACTTTGACTGTGGATCATTATGCCCTTCAAAACGTATATGGCATATCTATTACTGCTCCGTCTCCCCAGCTTAGTGCCTAGCTTGCAGATATGTCAGACGGCCAATAGATCCTAGCTGACTTGAGCATAGCCACAAAAAAAATTAGCAGGTGAATCTCAGCAGCTTGACTCAACCAGGAAGCTGCCCAGAAGCCTGGCTTCCAGTCCCCTGCTCCAGGCCAATGGGAAGCTACCCCAAGTGGCTGGGCTAGAGATGTACCGGGGTGCTAGATGCTTCCCGCAAAAAGGGCATCCTGCTATATTTCCATCACCAGCTCCTCCCACTGTTCCACAGGTCACTTTTTCTGCCTAACTTGCTTAACCTTACAGCTGTTTGAGCGGTCAGACACCTAGGAGTCTTCCCAGGGGCGAGGGAGTGGAGGAGCAGTGCACACGGTATGCAACTCAGGGACAGTGAGGCAGACAGCTGAGGGTGGACACTTGGGGGAACCACGGTGGAATGGGGGCTAGGGTGATCACTCTGGAAGAGGTGGGACCTCTATCTCGTGGGGAAGGGGCATATTAGACTTTCCCACATCAATAGACAGAGTGGAAGTCTGCAGCCTAATGGGCTGAGGGTTGCAATTAATCGCATCATCCAGATCATTAATAAAGATGTTCAACAAAACTGGTGCCAGGACAGACCTCTGGGGCACTCCGCTTGATACCAGCTGCCAACTGGACATCAAGCCGTTGATCACTGTCCATTGAGCCCGACAATCTAGCCAGCTTTCTATCCACCTTATAGTCCACTCATCCAATCCACACTTCTTTAACTTGCTGGCAAGAATACTGTGGGAGACCGTATCAAAAGCTTTGCTAAAGTCAAAGTATATCACATCCACCGCTTTCCCCATATCCACAGAGCCAGTTATCTCATCATAGAAGGCAATCGGGTTGGTAAGGTCTGACTTGCCCTTGGTGATTCCATGTTGACTGTTCCTGATCACCTTCCTCTCCTCCAAGTGCTTCAGAATGGATTCCTTGAGGACCTGCTCCATGATTTTGCCAGGGACTGAGGTGAGGCTGACTGGTCTGTACTTCCTTGGGTTCTCTTTCTTCCCTTTTTTAAATATGGGCACTATATTTGCCCTTTTCCAATCATCTGGGACCTCCCGCAGTCACCATAAATTTTCAAAGATAATGGCCAGTGGCTCTGCCATCACATCAGCCAACTCCCTCAGCATCCTTAGATGCATTAGAACTGGACCCATAGACTCATGCATGTCCAGCCTTTCTAAATAGTCCTTAACCTGTTCTTTCACCTCTGAGGACTGCTCACCTCCTCCCCATACCATGTTGCCCAGTGCAGCAGGCTGGGAGCTGACCTTGTCAGTGAAGACCAAGGCAAAAAAAGCATTGAGTACTTCAGCTTTTTCCACATCCTCTGTCACTATTTTGCCTCTCCCATTCAGTTAGGGGCCCACACTTTCCTTGACCACCTTCTTGTTGCTAACATACCTGTAGAAACCCTTCTTGCTACCCTTCACATCCCTTGCTAACTGCAGCTCCAGTTGTGCCTTGGCCTTCCTGATTATACCTCTGCATGCTCTAGCAGTATTTTTGTACTGCTCCCTAGTGATCTGTCCAAATTTCCACTTCTTGTAAGTATAAAAGCAGTGTTTGATTGCATGCAGAAAAAACATTCGGTATCTAAGGTACTGGTGAAAAAAACAGTCATTTTCTAGTAAAATGATGGGAAAGTAGCCCATTCATCACCAGCCACTGTAAAATATTTTTTTCAATCTGTTCCTGTTTAAACAGCATGATATCAAGGGGATAATTGCTGTTTGGATTTGATCCCAGAAGAAAAATCATTCAGTTCTTTCTTATCAGGTCCTTCCCTGCAGAGTTAGATACCCGCAGACTTTATCTCCCTCTTCAGTGTTGGCCTCTAATTACTATTTAAACAGCTCATTAGAAAACCTTCATTAAAGTGTGATAGCTGAGTCTGGAAATAAATTAAGGATTATGCTGCTACCCTCCTACACACAGATTGGTGCAATGGTCACTACCCCATGCGGATGTAAATAGAAGGTTATAGGGTTGTATGCAGCATAGGGTCGCACAACTTGTAATGTCTCATTATGCAGAAGTGGGGTCAGTTCTTTGAGGCACATACTGATACCAGGGTTCCTTATCTAAGAGCTGGCTAGGCTCTTAAGTGTTCTGGTTGCATCATGGCATGACTCCAGTATGTGCTGGAAATATACCAGGACTGTAGCTACAAGTCAGCCCATTTCCGTGCATAACACAGTATTTCAACAGCTGTGAAGCATTGCACAGTTACGATTACAGTCTAGAGAAAATTAGAGACCATAGCAATTCTATTTTAAAGAAAAAAAATACATACATGGGAAGTGTTTTATATTAATTTGGTGCTGGTGAAATGTTCTTGAATGCAGGACTAAAGGACTCTCTTTATCTCTAGAATAGGTGCTGGCAGTGTCAGTGTAAGTTTCCCCCACAAATGCATTTCAGTCCTGACTTGGAGGGATTGCCGTGGTAACAAAAGAATGGATATGTGGTCTCTCTGTTTCTCCAAATTCTGGCATCTTGTCAATTTCACCCAAGAGTCACTCTTTGGCATTGCTCTTTCGCATGTTTTTTAATCAGGAAATCCACAAATGTTTAATAAATATCATTACAGAGAGCATGCCAGCCAGCAAGCATATGTGTGTGCACTGTGGAGTGTTGTATGGACTTGGCAGAATTTGGTCCTGCAAATATTTTCACAAAATTCACAGCATTTTACGGAATGTTTTTCTTTTCTTGCCAACTTGATACCATAAAATGAGAAACCCAAAAATTGTTTACAGCTCTGCCCCCTACCTAAGGCAGCAGTTTCATGCATCCTTTACATCATGTAACAGAGGGCTTGTCTACATGGCAACATCCAGGAAAATTAATCCAAATTAAGCTGTGAATTTGAAGTGTTTTACTTAATCCTCATTAAGTCCCTATCTGGATCAGAATTAAAGGGGCCTTAATTCAGTTTAATTTAATTCATGTTGGAATTTAACTTTAATTCTGAATGAATTCACACCTTTAGTTAATTTCGATTAATTTTCCTGGATGTCCCTATGTACACAGGCCCAGAATTATCTGTTCCTCAAGTGAATGTGCTGCTAGACCACGAAGACTGAACACATTCTACACAACAGCTACAGCATGGGCAGCTGCTCTGCAAGATTCCCTGAACCCTGACCTTTTTATCATCCATTTTGTGAGCTCTGCAGAATTGCAGCAAATACCAAACATGTAACTGCTGTCGGACCCACCAGTCACCATAGCTATTAGTACTAACCTGCCATAGCTTACATTAAAGTAATAAGCTATAGCTATATAAGTACCTTTATATGCATATAACTGTGTCTATACTAAGGACATGCACAGATTTATATACATCCGTTTCCAAACTAATGGTACAAAAAATGCTGTGTAACGTTTTCTGCAACCTCACTTTTGAAATTCAGCATTAAATGAATAAATCCTGCTCTCTCTTCCAACCTATATTTGTTGTACATATTGACAACCTTGCAGAAAAGATACATTCCTACAGTTGCAAAGAAAAATAATGAACAACACACTGGAAACCAGAGGCTTCTTCAAAACTACGTGAGATGTAGGATTTAATGACTATTATTTCTTTGGAGCAGGGAAAGAGACTTTATGTGCTTCAGAGCATGTACTGTGTCTTTATATATATCAAGGGTAGGCAGCCTACGGCACGCGTGCCGAAGGCGGCACACAAGCTGATTTTCAGTGACGCTCACACTGCCTGGGTCCTGGCCACCGGTCCAGTGGGCTCTGCATTTTAATTTAATTTTAAATGAAGCTTCTTAAACATTTTAAAAGCCTTATTTACTTTACATACAACACTAGTTTAGTTATACATTATAGACTTACAGAAAGAGACCTTCTAAAAACGTTAAAATGTATGACTAGCACACGAAACCTTAAATTAGAGTGAATAAATGAAGACTCGGCACACCACTTCTGAAAGGTTGCCGACCCCTGATATATATCTATATAGTACCTCGCACATATGAGCACTGTCGTAATACAAATAACTCATTACAAAGCTAAAAAGAAGTTAAGGGAATCTGCAGACATATATGGGCTTGGATCCTTTCCTCTACTCACTGAGAAACAAACATATTGATCAAAGAGAATTCTCAAGTGCTGATAAAGGACTGGGCTCAATGCCCATTGAAGAACAATAGAAAGACTCCCATTGATCTCACTGGAGCTGGATCAGCCCATAGAATCTTATAAGTGATAACTGACCTTATCAGTACAAAACCAAATTGTTACAGTCTGTTCTATACAATGTTTGCTTTACATTAAGGCTATTGTAATTGGAATAATAGAGACTTGGTGGAGTAACTCACATGATTGGAGCACTGTCATGGATGGTGTGATGGGGCAAGGCCAGATGGCTACAGTAAAGTACTGAGAAACAGGTATGTTAGCCCCAGGCTAAACAAATCCCTAGTACCCTGGTAACCAAATGCCTGTTGCTCCAGGTTAATCAAGGCACCTGGAGCCAATTAAGATCTTTCTAGAAGGCAGTAGAGTAGAGAGAGCTACTTAATGTAGAACAACCTGCAGCCAATCAAGGCAGGCTAATCAGAGGCACCTGGGTTAAAAAAGCTGAGCTGCATGTTTTCTCGAGTCAGGCAGATGCAGGAGGCCAGAGGAGAAGGAGGCGTGTGTGAGGAGCTGGAAGCAAGAAGGCAAGGAGCTGAGAGTGAGAGAGTGTACTGCTGGAGGATTGAGTGAGGACAAGTGTTGATCAGCCACCAGGAGGAGAGTTCTGTGGTGGCGGATAAAGAAGATGTTTGGAGGAAAGCCCATGGGGAGTAGCCCAGGGAAGTTGTAAGCTGCATTGCCGCTGTTACAGGAGGCACTATAGGCACAGCTGCGATCCACAGGGCCCTGGGCTGGAACCCGGAGTAGAGGGCGGGCCTGGGTTCCTCCCAACTCCTGATCAGACACAGGAGGAGCTGACCCAGACTGTGGGTTCCACAAGAGGGGAAGATCCCTGAGGTGAACAAATCTGCCAATAAGCGGAGGACCCACCAAGGTAGAGGAGGAACTTTGTCACAATGGGTATAAACTGGTCAGGAAGGACAAGTGGGGGAGAAAAGGTGGACAAGTTCTACTGTATGATTGCTCAGAGCTCCGGAATGAAACTGGAGAAAAGCCTGTTGAGAGTCTTTGGGTTAAGTTTAGAGACGAGAGCAACAAGGGTGATGTCATGGTGGCCGTGTGCTATAGACCACTAGACCAGGAGGATGAGGCAGACAAGGCTTTCTTTAGACTAACTAACAGAAATTTCCAGATCACAGGCCATGATTCTCATGCGGGACTTCATCACCCTGATGTCTGCTGGGAGAGCAATACAGCCGTGCACAGATAATCCAGGAAGTTTTTGGTGAGTGTTGGGGGAACCTTTCTGGTGCAAGTGCTGGAGGAACTAACTAGTGGCCGTGCACCGCTTGACCTGCTGCTCACAAACAGAAGAATTGGTAGGGGGAGTAGAAGTGGGTGGCAACCTGGGCAGCAGTGACCATGACATGGTTGAGTTTAGGATCCTAACAAAAGGAAGAAAGGAGAGCAGCAGAATACGGACCCTGGACTTCACTGATGGCCAGGATCTCCAGGGAGGCAAATATTAGGGGGAAAGAAGTCCAGGAGAGCTGGCTCTACTTTAAAGAAGCCTTATTGAAAGCACAGGAACAAACCATCCCGATGTGTAGAAAGAGTAGCAAATATGGCCGACGACCAGCTTGGCATAACAGAGAAATCTTAGGTGAGCTTAAACACAAAAAGGAAGCTTACAAGATGTGAAACTTGAACAGATGACTAAGGAGGAGTATAGAGGGAAGGAGGAGAATCCAGGGAACTACAGGCCAGTCAGCCTCACCTCAGTCCCCAGAAAAATCATAGAGAAGATCCTCAAGGAATCCATTATGAAGCACTTGGAGGAGAGGAAGGTGATCAGGAACAGTCAGCATGGGTTCACCAAAGGCAAGTCATACCTGACCAACCTGATTATCTTCTATGATGAGATAACTGGCTCTGTGGATATGGGGAAAGTGGTGGACATGATATACCTTGACTTTAGCAAAGCTTTTGATACGGTCTCTCACAGTATTCTTGCCAGCAACTTAAAGAAGTATGAATTGACTATAAGGTGGGTAGAAAGTTGGTTAGATCGTCAGTCTCAACGGGTAGTGATCAATGGCTTGATGTCTAGTTGGCAGCCGGTATCAAGCAGAGTGCCCAGGGGTCAGTCCTGGGGCTGGTTTTGTTCACCATCTTCATTAATAATCTGGATAATGGGATGGATTGCACCCTCAGCAAGTTTGCAGATGACACTAAACTCAAAGGAGAGGTATATAAGCTGGAGGATAGGGATAGGGTCCAGATTGACCTAGACAGGTTGGAGGGTTGGGCCAAAGGAAATCTGATGAGGTTCAACAAGGACAAGTGCAGAGTCCTGCACTTAGGATGGAGGAATCCCATGCACTGCTACAGGCTGGGGATCAACTGGCTAAGTGGCAGTTCTGCAGAAAAAGACCTGGAGATTACAGTGGACAAGAAGCTGGATATGAGTCAGTGTGCCCTTGTTGCCAAGAAGGCTAATGGCATATTGGGATGCATTAGTAGGAGCATTGCCAGCCGATCGAGGAAAGTGATTACTCCCCTTTATTAGGCACTGGTGAGGCCACATGGGTAGTATTGCATCCAGTTTTGGGCCACTGCTCCACTACAGAAAGGATGTGGACAAATTGGACAGGGTCCAACAGAGAGAAACGAAAATGATTAGGGGGATGACTTATGAGGAGAAGCTGAGAGAACTGGGGTTATTTAGTCTGCAGAAGAGAAGAGTGAGGGGGGATTTGACAGGAGCCATGAGCTACCTGAAAGGGGGGTTCCACAGAGGATGGAGCTTGGCTATTCTCAATGGTTCCAGATGACAGAACAAGGAGTAATGGTCTCAAGTTGCAGTGGGGGAGGTCTAGGCTGGATATTAGGAGAAACTTTTTCATTAGGAGGGTGGTGAAGCACTGGAATGGGTTACCTAGGAAGGTGGTGGAATCTCTATCCTTAGAGGTTTTTAAGGCCCGGCTTGACAAAGTCTTGGCTGGGATGATTTAGTTGGGATTCATCCTGCTTTGAGCAGGGGGTTGGACTAGATGACCTCCTGAGGTCTCTTCCAACCCTAATCTTCTGTTATTTTACGATTTAGGGTATAGTTCTGCCTTTTTGAGAATCCTTTCTATGAAATGTATTTCCAGTAAGTGGCTTTTGCATTGGCAACACTTAATTTATTATCTGCACAATCAGAAGATGGAGAAATCTTGTGGAGTTGGAAGTTTTGTTAACGTCTCTATTTTTTAATACATAAAATAGGTGTTTTAATTACATGGTTAATTTCAAGAGTGAGTAAATTAAACAAAATATTCACGCAAGAGGACAGCCTGTGCTGTGTAATCAAGATAGTGGAAACCTAACCTTTGGTTGGGACACGTGGCTGTCTTAAAGCATATAGTCTGTATGTTGCATTCACTTTCTCTCTTTCCCCCATTTTTGCTCCTTTTTTTCCTCACCCTCAATCTGTTTGTTTTTCTATCTCCTACTCTACCTTTCACAATTTCTCCTAAGCAGAATCAGACATTCTTACTGCTGCTTACAAAAACCAAATGGACCTATCCCAGTAAAAAATCAGCAGTTTGGCATCTGTGACAGAGTGACGAATGTGATTCCACCAGGTTTGTGTAGAATGAAAGTAAATTTTCCCATATGAGTGAAAAGCTAGAGTAGAATGAATAAAGTGTTTGTAAAGTGCTCTGTATATGCACACTATAAATACCCATGCCTTTCTGCTTAGAAGGGTCAGATCGGACTCTTTCCTAGCTCAGTGAGTCCAGAATTGAAGGGACCCTGGCTGATGCGGGGAAGAGTGAGACACAATTGTTAATAAAGCATATAACTAACAGATTTAATGTGATAAATCTAAGTTGTCTAATGTCAGGTGCTGTGTTTCGTAGTGAGAAAATTGGTTTCAATTCAGGAAAATTATCACGAGGATAAAACGTGCCTGGATGAGTAGTTTTCCAGGGACAGTCTTTTTTCATTCCTGGCTGTTCACTGGGAAGGATGTATTAACTCAGTTCTGTTTCCATTCTCTGAGAACTTCATGGAGACAAACTGGAGACAGCTGTAGAGGGTTATGGGAAAGAAAAGAAAGAGTCAGCTAAATGACACGAATGGCAAGTACCAAAGCAATACACGTTGCAATGCAACTGGAATCTTTTCTGGTGCTTTCAAAGGTGGGACTCCAGAATGCATTCATTCATGACTAAAAACTTGCCAGCTGAAAGCGATATATTTACAGCGCTGTGGCCAAGAATAGCAGTTGTGCTAATTAGATGCTTTATTTCTCAAGACTTTAAGGTAAGCCATTTGGGTTAAATGTAGCCCATGCCCTTCAAGCCCTCAAGGAGGATGACAGTGAATATGATGTGTAGGTGAGATTTTTACATGGAGACTTAGCCTGTAAAGAAACCTGAAGTGAGTGGAGAGCAAGGGCTGTTTAGCATCGCTTGCCAGACAGATACTAGTGAAGTGGAAGCTAAGAGTGGTAAATCTTCCATTGACTTCAGTGGAGATGAGTTAGGCCAACAATGATTGTATTTGAAAACTCCACCCTAACTGATTTTCCTGTAATTTTAATCTATTATTATTTCAGACTTGTAAGCACAAAAGTCTTCTACACAGTTTAGTTTGGGTCCTCTGCTTCCAGGTTTTGATTGTGGTATTGAGAATTCCTGCCTTTTAAATGAAATCCACCAAAATGTACATGGTTCCTGTTCAGATTTCACAAACCAAAATGCCCTGTGGTTCTTAAAGCAGTCATTTGCATTCTGTATTGTTCTGTGTGAGACGAAGAACCCAGGTGATTTTGAAAGGCGTGGAGGCTGCAGAATAGGAAAGTTTTCTCCAGGAGAGGCAGTGTTGGATTAAGAAAAATATCACACTCTAATGTTAAGAAGGCATGTCTGAAAATGGCCTTCCCAAGGTGACTGTGCAATGGGCTACTTCCTGGGAGTGTGTCCATTAGCACCAGTCACAGTCCCCTTGGCATAAGAGGAGTGACTTAAAAGCATGCAACAGAGGCAGAACAGACTGTTGAGTTAGAGATCACTGGCGCTGGTCAAAAATTTTCCATCAAAACATATATTTTTTTCTTTGAGTGCGGGTCCATCTGTGTGTTCCTGTGTGGGTGTGCACCCATGCTCCATGCACCCAGGGTCAGAGACTTCTTGAAAGGAGTGTCCGTTGGTCCATACGTGTGTCCTTGCCCTCCTCATGTTTCCAACTGTGGGCATAAAGGGCAGCCTCTCCGGTTCCTTCTTACCACCATATGCCCTGGGTCAGAACCTCCCGTCTCCAGAGTCTCCTTCAGTTTCTCAGATCTGATATTTCAAAGATTGCCATTAGTGCATTTTGTATATAGTTCTTTATAGTTAGTATGTTTTTAATAATATAAAAGGTTTTAGCAGTGTTTTCCTTGTTAGATAGAGTCTCTGCCTCAGGGAACCCTGCCTCACCCTTCTGGTACCAATTGTGTGTCCTGCCCCCATTCCTGCTTGGTCAGCAACAACCATCAACACTGTTTTCAAAGAATGGGGCAGACAATTCCCGAAACTGGTGGTTATTCTAATACTTAGGCCTGGTCTACACTACGCTCTTAAACCGATTTTAACAGCGTTAAATCAATTTAACGCTGGACCCGTCCACACTATACTGCTCTTTATATCGATTTAAAGGGCTCTTTAAATCAATTTCTGTACTTCTACAAAATGAGAGGAGTAATGCTAAAATCAATATTACTATATCGGAATAGTGTTAGTGTGGATGGAAATCGACATTATTGGCCTCATTATTTTACAGTAGCTACCCACAGTGCACTGCTCCAGAAATCGATGCTAGCCTCGGACCATGGACGCACACCACTGAATTAATTTGCCTAGTGTGGACGCTCACAATCGACTTTATAACATCTGTTTTATAAAATCAGTTTAAGCTAATTCGAGTTTATCCTGTAGTGTAGACGTAGCCTTAGATTCACCAAGCAAGCAACAAAACAGTTCCACAATACCTTACTGGCTACCCAGAAGCCAGGAATACAGTTCCCTCAAAGCAACCCAGCCTTGGGCTTCCAGCCAGACAGTCGAGTCAAATGTGATGAGGATTACGGAAAATCTTGTTCATCATATAAAAAGTTCTACCAGTCCCAAAGAATTGGACACATTACCCACCAGGTTAATGAATGTCTCAGCTCTTACCCAAATACACATTTATAGCCAATTCTTATTAACTAAACTAAGATTTATTAAAAAAGAAATGAGAGGGAGTATTGGCTAAAAGATCATTATACATACAAATATGAATAGAGTTCTTAGGTCAGTTTCAAAGTAGAGATGGTGAACTTTAGAGTTGCAAAGAGTTCTTCCCAGAATCAGTTCACTAGATTATAGTCCTATGTCCAAATATCCAATAGCCGGGCGAACCAGAATGGAACTGGAGACCACAGTCTTGTGACTCAGACTTCCCCTGATGATGCTTAAGCAGATCTGAGGTAAAAATGATCAGGGCCCAGAAGTCCTTTTTATAGCTCTCTTGCAGCCTTTTGACAGTATGCAGTCCTTGGGTGAGAACAGGTGAAGCATTATGGCTTTGAAGTAGACTTATTTCCTAAGCATCACTGATAATTAGCTACATTGATTAGCATAAGGTTATTACCCATCTTCAGCCATTTACACATAGTTTACTACTAAGTTAAAGAGAAATCAAGATAGTGATGTTCCTACATTCACAGTTCATCTAAATGTTAACATCTTTTGATCTCTGAATTAACAGAATACAGAGATAGACAGGAACTGTTTGGTTACATTGTCAAGCTCTAACTATATATATGTAAACTTACAAAAACACAATCATTATCTATCAATATGTCTCTAAAGGTTGAATCTGGGTCAATTAACCTGCTAGTTGTGTACCGCTTTCTGGCCCTGTATCACAATAAGGTTCTGTGGTCTGCAATGGGCAGGAGGTCAGACTAAATTATTGTGATTGACCCTTCTGATCTTTGAGTCTGAGTCATCCTCATCACCCCCAGTTGGTACAGACAGTTTTGATTCCCAGATCTCCTATTACTGTCATCTCATCCTCTGATCAGCATCCACCCCTTTCCCAGTCTCTTGATCCAGGAGAAGGGTAGGATCAAGCATGGCAACCTCAAAGAGCTTTATTTCATGGCTTGGTTTTTGGATGAGCATCAAGACTAGAACATTCCTGCTCTGAAACTGTACAAATCATCCTTAATAATAGCAGAAAAAATTCTACTAGGAAATGCTATTCAGCCAAGTGGAAGCATTTTTCCATCTGGGCACAGCAGCAACGTGTATCTCCTGAGTCCACTCATATTCCTTGGACTTCAGAAAAGCAGACTTTGACTCCCTCAGAGAACTGATGGGCAGGATCCCCGGGAGAATAACATGAGGGGGAAAGGAGTCCAGCTAGCAAGGGATGTTAAGAGTAACAAGAAGAGTTTCTATAGGTATGTCAGCAATAAGAAGAAGGTCAAGGAAAGTGTGGGCCCCTTACTGAATGGGGGAGGCAACCTAGTGACAGAGGATGTGGAAAAAGCTAATGTACTCAATGCTTTTTTTTGCCTCTGTCTACACGAACAAGGTCAGCTCCCAGACTGCTGCACTGGGCAACACAGTATGCGGAGGAGGTAACCAGCCCTCTGTGGAGAAAGTGGTTCAGGACTATTTCAAAAAGCTGGACGAGCACAAGTCCATGGGGCCGGATGCACTGCATCCGAGGGTACTAAAGGAGTTGGCAGATGTGATTGCAGAGCCATTGGCCATTATCTTTGAAACCTCCTGGCAATCGGAGGAGGTCCCGGATGACTGGAAAAAGGCTAATGTAGTGCCCATCTTTAAAAAAGGGAAGAAGGATGATCAGGGGAACTACAGACCAGTCAGCCTCACCTCAGTCCCTGGAAAAATCATGGAGCAGGTCCTCAAGGAATCCATTTTGAAGCACTTGGAGGAGAGGAAGGCGATCAGGAACAGTCAGCATGGATTCACCAAGAGCAAGTCATGCCTGAGCTAACCTAATTGCCTTCTATGAGGAGATAACTGGCACTGTGGATAGAAGCAGTGGAATGTTATTCTGACTTTAGCAAGCTTTGATACGGTTCTCCCACAGTATTCTTGCAGAAGGTTAAAGAAGTATGGGTGGATGAATGGACTTAATAAGGTGGATAGAAGCTGGCTGATCGTGGGCTCCATGGGTATGGACAATGCTCTATGTCTCGTTGGCAGCCGTTTAAGCGGAGTCCAGGGTCAGTCCGGGCGGTTCTGTCATATTCTTCATTATGATTTGGAGATGCAGAACTGCACCTCGAGCAAGTTTGCAGATGACACTAAACTGGGGGAGCGGTAATATGCACACGGTAGTAGATAGGATCCCAGAGGGGCCGAGACAATTAGAGGATGGCGCAAACGACATCTGATCAGTCAAAAGGACAATGCAAGTCCTACACTAGGACAGAAGAATCCATTCACTGCTACAGACTAGGGACAAGTGGCTAGCAGCCAGTTCTGCACAAAGGACCTAGGGTTACAGATGGATGAAGCTGGATATGATCAAGCAGTGTGCCACTTGTTTGCAAGAAGCCTAACTGTTTTGGGCTTATAAGTAGAGCATTGCGCAGATTGAGGGACGTGATCATTCCCCTTATTCAGATTGGTTGCTTCATCTGGGTACTGTGTCCAGTTTTGTTCCCACACTACAAGACAGATGTGGAAAATTGGAGAAGAGTCCAGCGGAGGGCAACAAAAATGAGTGGGGCTGGGCAATGATTTATAGGAGAGGCTGAGGAAATGGGATTATTTAGTCTGCAGAAAGAAGAATGAGGGGGGATGTTGATAGCTTTTCATCTAGCTAAAGGGGTCATTAAAAGACTGATCTAGAATGTTCCTCATGGTACAGAATGACAGAAAAAGGAGTAGTGGTGGTCAAGTTGCTGTGTGGGAGGTTTAGGTTGGATATTTGGAAAAACTTTTTCACTAGAAGGGTGGTGAAGCACTGGAATGGGTTACCTAGGGAGGTAGTGGAATCTACCTTCCTTAGAAGTTTTTAAGGTCAGGCTTGACAAAGCCTTGGCTTGGATGATTTAGTTGGGGATTGGTCCTGCTTTGAGCAGGGGGTGGGACTAGATAACCTCCTGAGGTCCCTTCCAACCCTGATATTCTATGATTCGATAATATTGCTCTTGTTTTGGGCCGCGACTTTCTCACAAAATAGCTGGGCTTTCCCTTAGTTCTATATGTTTACCTCGCAGCCATCAGTGCATGCCATCCACCATCCGACTTAATCCTTGTACTTTTGCATTCACGAACCTTCCCTTCATACTATTAGCTACATGTTCCATGTCTCACTTATCAGTGAAAGTTGTATTCCTCCTGGCCATTACGTCAACCAGCACAGAAGGTAAGCTGGGTGCCCTAGTGGTAGATCTGCCATACACTATATTCCATAAGGACAAAGTCTCTGTATCACTACATCCAAAATTCATCCCCGAAGTAATTTCAGATTTTCACATAACCTAGCCTATCCACTTACTTGTTTTTTTTTCACAAAGCCACATGCATCTATGGAGAAGAGACTTCATTCTCTCAGCATGCAACATGATCTAACCTTCTATCTACAGAGGACAAGACTACTCAGAAAATCACCAAGACTTTCAAGCTGTAGCAGAATGAGTTCAAGGTCAAGCAGTTTACTCCCAGAGGATCTCTAAATGGATCTCGGACTGTATCCTGCTGTAGCAGAGCTTGGCAGGGCCTCCGTGGCTCCTGCCTCTGCTAGGTTCACAAAGTCACCATTGAACTATATACAGTTGGTCCTTCACCATCTGCAGGCAGGAGGAAGGGAAGAGCTAGCTCCCTCCTTGCCTTTTCCCTTTCTTTCCGCTCCCCCTTGGCTTCCTTCCCCTGAGTCTTTTATGCAGCCCCAGGCTAATTAGATGGCAACTGTCTCTACTTCCCCAATTAGGGCCAGATTATCTCCAGCCAATTTATTTCCCTAAATGGGAGCTGGCTTGACAGAGGGCTGAATCAGCAATCCTTTGCCCAGCACCCTGTCACACCTGCTCTAGTACCAGTTGTTGTGTCTTCCTCCACCTCGTGGAGTGATGACTTATTCTACAAAAGCCCAAGCAATTCAGTGGCATTGGTTCAGGAAGTACCTTTTCTGGACCTTTTCAGGGCAGCTACAGTGGAGTTTCACCCACATGTTCATGAGACATTATGCTCCAGTGCAGAACTCCAGCACTGATGTGTCGTTTGATACAGCAGTCCTCCAAATGGCTCCAAATGGCTGCATCCTCCTACATGAAAACTGCTTCAGTCACCCACAGTGGAAAACACACAGGGACTGGTATTCGAAGAAGAGGAAGTTACTTGCCTTGTGGTCAGTGGAGGTCCTTTTGAGATGTGTGTCCCTATCTGTATTTCTCCTCTGTTTCAGACCTTTACTGGATTTGTGGGTAGCAAAGGATCTGGGATTGGTCCACTTCGCTCTTTTTGCCCTCAGTTGGAAACACGATGTGGGCAAGGATACATAGATGGACCATCAGACACTCTTTGCAAGAATTCTCCGACTCTGTGTGCCTGAAGGGCATGTATGCCCCCACAGTGGAACACAGAATTCAAAGAACCTCTGCTTACCCCAAAGTAAGTAATTTCCTCTTTCTGTGTAAAACAGCTTTTTGACATGGAGATTTTTGTGAGAAACAAATTTTGTCCAAAAATGTGGATTGTCATCAAAAAACCAAAACCCTAAAACTGAAAAAATAAGTACTTTCTATTGTAGTTTTTTGACAATACCTCAAAACATTGTGAGGAAAATTATAAACAAAAATGAAAAAAATATATAATTTCTGTCAAAATATTTCAAACAGAAAAAAAATAATTTCCCAAGAAGTTTTGGGTAACACCATTTATCACTGATGAATAATTATCTTTCTGGGATAAAACCGAAGAACACCATTTGAGATCCCTTCCAATCCTAGTATTCTCTCAGAAGTACATTTCTGGGGAGATATATCTGTTTATATTATGTGATTGATTTATTATTCATTATATTAGGATCCATTTAAATAAGATCTGAGTAATTTCCAAGTGCTAATTCTATGCCATCAGCATCATGAAACAGCATTTGGGAGTTTACATCATAAAGAGCGGCTCTTTTTCTCCCATTGAACTTTCCTCTGTTATTCTTAGGGCAGCTGACCGGGGTCATCCACAGCCAGAGAAATGAAGTCTGGGTCTTGTGGAAAACTGGGACCCCAGCGCCACCTCCTATTATATAGATATAAATGGAATGGAAAATTGTTTCAAATAAAGTGCACTGCCCTCTGAGAAATGTTCTCACAGAACCGCCTCTGAGAGCTTCTTAACTCTTTGTCATTGTAAAGAGCCTTGCTTTTGAGTAGAGGGCTCTCAGATAGCACTTACAGTCGATGCAATGTGCCAGGCAGAGATTAAAGGGCATTCCAGAAGGGGTCCCCAGTGCCGCTTGCCCTGTCTGTTTGTACCGTGTATGCAGTATCACTCACAGACCAGCCCAACCCTAGCTTGTTGTTCCTACAGGCTAGGCTTGGTGGGCCTGATTCTCCTCTCCTTCCACTTGTGACTTCAACGGAGTCACTCCTGATGTACACCACTGTTACAGAGAGGAGAATCAGACCCAGTGGAGGCTCTTCTGATGTACACGGTGCTGAATGAGAGGACAATCCATTCCATTGGCTGTAGTTTTCTATGCAAAATGTGACTCCCGTCTCCTCAATCCGCACTCACATTATTTTTATTACAAACAAACAAAAAACAACTCTTAAAAAGGAGGCCGCAGGCCACTCCTTGATTAGGTGTAAGTAAACTGAGACACTAATCATGGGACTGCATTAAATATACCATTCTCCATTCACTCATCCATTCATCGGCAGTAACCCTACTCAACCAGCTCCTAGGTTCATCTCATTGCACGTGAGAATTAAGTGATCGTCCTAACTGACAAACATAGAAACACAGCATCATTCTTCTCTAACAATCACATGCCTTATCTTGACTCCAATACATTTGTCACAGTTCAGAGAAACTGCACCTGCATTCCCCCTCTGTCGTCCAGAAAGGGCACCCGCTCTAGGCTCTGGCATCTCAGCCTCACCTCTCCTGGGCTAAAACACACCTTTCTCCCTCTTGACCAAGATATTTCCAGGTTGCACAACTCCCTGCCTACACTGTGATATCCCCAGCAAAAGACAGGCAGCCTAAGCAGGCTTGTTTTGACTTCTCTTCAGAGATAGTTAATCGTGTAATTACCACAATTAATCTACCACACAGCTCTTTCTAAGCAAGCATGTTTTATTCTTAAGGTTAAAACAATACAGGGAAAACATCATAAAATCAATAAAAGAACCTACACACATGATAATAAGTTTACCAAAGATTACCCCAACTCCAGCTTGGGCTCCGGCAGGTGAACAGTCTTTCAAACTCCACATAGGGGTTTTCCACTGGTTTCAAGTTCATAAAACCCTTTTCTCAGAACAAGAACTCTCATTACAAAGTTTAGTCCATCCTTTATACATTTGGGGGGGGGGGGGGTCTTTGATCCAGAATTTCCAGGAGCAGGTAATCAGTAGACAATGGGTTTCTCTCGCCAGGGCTTAGCTTCTAAAGGCCTGCCAAATGTTTCCTAGGAAACTCACTTCATATGTGTTGTCCCAAGCAGTTCTTTGAAGTTAATAATGCTTCCCAGAGATTGCATTAATCATGTCTTCCTCCTAAAGAAGTTCCATGCAATCCCGCACAAATACGTAAACATTTGCATTTGTAATACAGTGAACTCCTAAATACTTACACTTAATTGAGTAAGGCTTAACTTAATTCAATACAATTTGTCCAGGAGATTGCAGTAGGTTGCCCTGTTTGTCACAACATTCCTCTATGTATGAATGCAGAGCTGAGTGCTGAAAACAGAACATGGACATTGAGATGTGTGGTGCTTCCCTGAGACGGTGTAGTGGATAGAGGGAGGAAGAAAGGGAAAGACAGAAGGCAGTCAGTGCAATTTCTGTCATTGGCCTTTGAATCTGTGAAGTAATTCTTCTTCTCTACTCCATGCTGTACTCAACTGTAGTAGTGTGTCCAGTTCTGGGTGCCACATTTCAGGAAAGATGTAGACAAATTGGAGAAAGTCCAGAGAAGAGCAACAAAACGATGAAAAGTCTAAAAAACACGACCTATGAGAGAAGATTAAAAAAAATGGGTTTGTTTAGTTTGGAGAAGAGAAGACTGAGAGGACACATAAGAGTTTTCAAGTACATAAAAGGTTGTTACAAGGAGGAGGGAGAAAAAATTTTCTCCTTAACCTCTGAGGACAGTCGAAGAAGCAAGGAGCTTAAATTGCAGCAAGGGCAGTGTAAATTAGATATTAGGAAAAGCTTCCTAACTGTCAGGGTGGTGAAAGTTCTGGAATAAATTGCCAAGGGAGGTTGTGGAATCTTCATCACTGGAGATTTTTAAGAGCAGGTTAGACAAACACTTGTCAGGGATGGTCTAGATAAAACTTAGTCTTACCTTGAGTGCAGGGGACTGGACTAGAGGACCTCTCGAGGTCTCTTCAAGTCCTACGATTCTGTGGTTCTATGATTGTCAGTGCCATTAGACTTGCCTTCCACACCTAGGGAAACATTTCTTTATGGGAAAATTGAATTCGGGAGGATGAGAGGAAAGTCTGAGCTGTGTGCGAGTCCCACTACTGGGGAAGGCCTGTGGGAAGGGAGGAAAAGCATCCCAGAGGAAAGGGAGGCTTTGTCCTTGTTTGTGAGTCTACAGGAATTCAGTCAGACTCTGATGCTTTTCTCTGCATGATCCAAGCTACACCTAGTCTCTCAGACTGCATCCCAGAATCACTCCTTGAAGTTGTGGAACAAAGAATGGAACCTCTCCTCATTTAGATATTTTAAAAGCAGGTGCGTCATTTTCTCATCCGTGATTACAATAGTATCTATGAAGTCTAAGACTAGTGTACTCAGTTCTCATGTTTCAGTTCATCAGCTGATTTCAGCACAAGTCAAAAAGTTTACACACATGCTGATGCACACACATCACATACAGCAGGGCACAATCATAAGACTGGAAGGAATCTTGTGAGGTCATCTAGTCCAGTCTCCAGCACTCATGGCAGGACTAAGTATTATCTAGACCATTCCTGACAGGTATTTGTAAAACCTGCTCTTAAAAATCTCCAATGATGGAGACTTTCTCCTATTTGTCCACATCTTTCCTGAAATGTGGAGCTCAGAACTGGACACAATACTCCAGTGGAGGCCTAATCAGCATGGAGTAGAATGGAGCAATTACATCTCATGTCTTGCTTACAACACACCTATTAATACAGAGGTTCTCAAACTGGGGGTCGAGAGTTATCTGGGGGGTCACAAGCTGTCAGCCTCCATTCCAAACTCCGTTTTGCCTCTAGCATTTATAATGGTGTTAAATATATTAAAAAGTGTTTTTAATTTATTATGCGGATTGCACCCAGAGGCTTGCTATGTGAAAGGGGTCACCGGTACAAAAGTTTGAGAACCACTGTACTGATACATCTCAGAGTGATATTTACTTTTTTTTTTTCCAATAGTGTGATCCACTGTGATTCCCAGATCCCTTTCCGCAGTGCTCCTTCCTAGGCAGTCATTTCCCATTTTGTCTGTGTGCAACTGATTGTTCCTTCCGAAGTGGAGTACTTTGCATTTGTCCTTATTGAATTTCTTCCTATTGACTTCAGACCATTTCTCCAGTTTGTTCAGATAATTTTGAATTTTAATCCTATCGTCCAAAGCACTTACAACCCCTCCCAGCTTGGTATCATCTGCAAACTTTATAAGTGTTCTCTCTATGCCATTTCCTAAATCATCGATGAAACTACTGAACAGAGCCATACCCAGAACTGATCCCTGTGGGACGCCACTTGATATGTCCTTCTCTTGACTTTGAACCACTGATAACTACTCTCTTTTCCAACTTGTTATGCGCCCACCTTATAGTAGCTCCATCTAGGTTGTATTTCCCTAGTTTGTTTACGAGAAGGTCATGGAAGACAGTATCAAAAGCCTTACTAAAGTCAAGCTATAACACACCTACTGCTTCCCCCCTCTCCATGAAGCTTGTTTCTTTGTTAGAGAAAGCTATTAGGTCAGTTTGACATGATTTGTTCTTGACAAATCCATGCTCACTGTTACTTATCACCTTATTATCTTCTAGGTGCATTCAAATTGCTTAATTTTTTGCTCTATTATCTTTCTAGGTACTGAAGTTAAGCTGACTGGTCTGTAATTCTTGGGTTGTCCTTATTCCCCTTTTTGTGTGATGGGCACTAGATTTGCCCTTTTCCAGCCCTCTGGAATCTCTCCCATCATCCATGACTTTTCTAAGATAATTGCTAATGGCTCAGTAGCACTCCTCATTCTGCTCCTTGAGTATTCCAGGATGTATTTCATCAGGCTCTGTGACTTGAAGACATCTAACTTGTCTAAGTGATTTTTAACTTGTTCTTTCCCTGTTTTAGCCTCAGAGCCTACCTCATTTTCACTGGTCTTCACTATGTTAAAAGTCCAATCACTACAGACCTTTTTGGTGAAAAGTGAAACAAAAAAGTCATTAAGCACTTCTGCTATTTCCATATCTTCTGTTGTTATTCCCTCCCCCGCCTCTCCAATTGAGTAACGGGCCTACCCTGTCCTTGGTCCTCCTCTTGCTTCTAATGTATTTGTAGAATGTTTTCTTGTTACCCTTTATATCTCTAGCTAGATTAATCTCATTTTGTGCCTTGGCCTTTCTAATTTTGTCCCTACATACTCGTGTCTTGAAATGCCCCCAAGGGCCTTGCACTTACAATGCAGTTCTCTGAGTAATGCAACAAGAAGTGCCGTGTAAATGCAGGAAGTTTTGTCCAATGATTACAACACGAGGCTTGGGGTCCAGATTCCAAGGTTCTGTTCCCAGGTCTGCCATGTCCTCAGTGCTTTCTGAAACACTTGTCTTTGGGAGCACTGAATTCTAAAACATGGAAGGCAAGCTACAAGCAGGGCCCTGTGTGTAATGCCCAGAATCTGTATGTGAAAGCAGGAGCTGTTTTTCTAAGACGCACAGCCGTGCATGCTCACACACTGGAGAGGACTTTGAACCTTTGGCCATTACCATAGCCTTTCTTCTTTCAAAGGCCATCCGCTGCCCTCAATCCAGGCTCCGAACTTCCACTGATGCGAATAGGATAGTATGGCTCCAGTTTTCGAAATAAGGCTGTGATAGAAATACTGTGGAAGCAGTTTGCTCTTCCCCCTACATGTTAATCTGAACTACTCTAAACTGTGACAATCAAATGGACTAGCTCACAAATGCAGTTGAAAGTGCTCTTTTCCCAGGAGAATTATGCAGCATTTTTAATTTTAATTCTTCCTCTCCCCCCCGTCCCTTCCTCTGATATTTTAGTTCCATTCCCTAAGGGAAACTTACTGAGCTTGTACAGTGTTCCCACCAGAAAGGCTAACCTCCCCTCCTCCTTTTTTTTCTGGGATAGGGGGGTGGGTTAATGGTAACATGTCCCATGACAAAAGAAGCATAAATCTCTCCAGTGGGAGGATTGCTTTTCTCCTGGAAGAGTCCTTCTCCAAGGCTGGCCTAGACCCTCAGGCTGCTCTAACTTAGGGCCAGATTCTGCCACAGTTCAGTGGTGTCTGAACAAATGGAAATGAGCGTAGAATTTGACCCTTTCTGTTCAAGATAAATCCCAGCTCTGCCTGTAAGAGTTATCTCTGTCATGGTAACAGGCCAACTAAATGAGGACATTTGTGTCTGGGGGTGGGTGGTTGAGGGAAGGAGGGCAGTTTGTGGAGGAACCAGAGGTTTACTATTAGAAGTGGAAGTTGCCGTCTAGAATTGGTTGCTTACCATGTCCCACGGAAAAGGAAAATCTTACACAAACACATGCACACACCCATGCATGTGTGGGTATATTTGGAGGGTCTAGTCATGGCTACATACTTAAAGTTGTGTTCCAAAGTTAGCTTGGAATGAAATATAAATCATGTAAATCACGTTTTTGAGCGTGAACTTTCACACCGTTTTAGTTTTCAAGCCTCCCAGTTTCCTCTGTCATTTTTGTTTGGTTTGGTGTTAAAGAATTTTAATTGGAAGTGTTTGGTATTGGTGTCTGACTGGTATTCATCAAGCTTTCTCATGTTTTATTGCCATGTTCCTTTAATACAACATGCTCTGCAGAGGCAAATCTTGGATAGATCTAATACAATGACTTTTTAAAAAAGAAATATTTATGATTAAGCATGATTTTTGCCATTCTTCACAACACACTGTTTTGCCTGCAGCAAAGTGGAGGCATAAAATCTTCTCCGCAGAAACTAATGCAGAGTGAGGCTGTCTGCATCATTGTCATTTCCCTACAACCTCGACTGAAGGACATTTCGGCTGCCCTTAGCAAAGATGGCCTCCATCTCTTAATGTCCCCGTGGGAGTGAAGTCAAAGGAAGATGGCAGCCTCAATGCTGTCAGGAGGCAGAGACAGGCACTGTAAAGAATAAGTGAATAAATCGGGGGTGGGGGAGAATATGTGTAGGAGTGTAGAATAATGTAAAAGGATGCAGGAGAGAGAAGTAGGAAAAATGTTTGCAGTGGTTCACATGAGACTATGCAGTGGTTACAGGAGACTATGCAGGGAGAATATGACTGAGACAGAGATTTGAGACAGGGAGGAGAAGGGGACTATGACAGGTTATGCCTCTTAGGAAGTCACCTGATGTGCTGAGATACCACTGAGTCTACCTGTTCTGCCAGCATGGGCCCCCTCTAACCTGTTAGAGCAGATGCAGCACTCGTCGCACTTGTGTGGCCTTGCCCTTTTCTTGGGTGCCTGGTTCCCACTGGGTTGCATGCACTGGCTGTTCCCTTTTCCATCTTCAACTGGCTGCCCCAGCCAGCCGCCTTCCTTGCTGCTTGGCTCTGGGACACGGATGCTCTGAGTGCTGCAGTTCTTTGCCTAACCCCTCAGACAGAGACCAACACCTACAGAATCTCCACCAAGCATTCTCAAAACTACAATACCTGCACGAGGAAATTAGGAAACAGATCAACAGAGCCAGACGTGTACCCAGAAGCCTCCTACTGCAAGACAAACCCAAGAAAGAAACCAACAGGACTCCACTGGCCATACAACATACAGCCCCACAGCTAAAACCCCTCCAATGCATCATCAGGGATTTACAACCATCCTGGACAATGATCCCACACTTTCACAGTCTTGGGTGGCAGGCCAATCCTTGCCCACAGACAACCTGACAACCTGAAACGTATCTCACCAGTAACTGCACACCGTACCATAGTATCTCTAGCTCAGGAACCATCCATGCAACAAACCTCGATGCCAGCTCTGCCCACATATCTACACCAGCGACACCATCACAGGACCTAACCAGATCAGCCATACCATCACCGGTTCATTCACCTGCACGTCCACCAATGTAATATACGCATCATATGCCAGCAATGCCCCTCTGCTATGTACATCGGCCAAACTGGACAGTCACTACGGAAAAGGATAAATGGACACAAATCAGATATCAGGAATGGCAATATACAAAAACCTGTAGGAGAAACACTTCAACCTCCCTGGCCACACTATAGCAGACCTTAAGGGCCATCCTGCAGCAAAAAAACTTCAGGACAGACTTCAAAGAGAAACTGCTGAGCTTCAGTTCATCTGCAAATTTGACACTATCAGCTCTGGACTAAACAAAGACGTGAATGGCTTGCCAATTACAGAACCAGTTTCTCCTCCTTGGTTTCACACCTCTATCGCTAGATATGGCCTCATCCTCCTGATTGAACTAACCTCGTTATCTCTAGCTTGCTTGCTAAGCATATATATACCTGCCCCTGGAAATTTCCACTACCTGCGTCTGACGAAGTGGGTATTCACCCACGAAAGCTCACGCTCCAAAACGTCTGTTAGTCTATAAGGTGCCACAGGATTCTCTGCTGCTTTTATTAAAAAGTCAGTTCACCAAGGACTGCTGCACAGTGATGTCTGAGAGACCACAGCTATTTTCCGGTCCCAGTGTAGGGGGAATCCGCAGTTTTTCACAAACTACTAAGTGGCAACTGTTGGGAAGAGCTTTCAATGGCAATCCTTGTATGAAAATATTAGAAAATAAAGAAGAAGCCTAGTAAATAATGGGGTTGAATTATGTCAAAAGGATCTACATCAACAAGAACAAAAAGAAGAGTTCTTGTAAAGGAAGTGTATTCACTCAGTTACAGAAGAGGAGGATTGCTTTAAGGCTTATTATTTGCTATTTGTATTACCGTAACTACTAGCCCTGGTAGAAGTCATTAAAATGTTTTGATCAAAATGTTTTCCTGCTGAAAAATGGGGTTTCATGAACAACTTTTTCCATAGGAAACTGACATTTTTTTCACCTATGGGAAATTGCTAAACAAAGCAAAACAAAATTTTTGTTTCATTTAATTTCAAATGAAATTTTCATTTTATTTTGTTTTTTTAAACCAATTTTTTCTACATTTAGAAATTTTGAATGTGTTTTCCCCTCTTTTTTCCTTATTTATTACTGAACACAGTAGAATGAATGACATCCACACTTTAGGGTTGCAGATGTTTTCCCTACTTTTTTCTTGTTTTAATTTTTCTTTTTCCCACTCAGTAACTTTTCAAAGTGAAATGCTATCACTTTGCCACTCTGTAACTTTTCCCAAGTTGCAGAAGTGTTGAAAAGTTACTGAGTGGGAAAAGGAAAGATGAAAAAAAGAAAAAGTAGGTTGAAAAAGCTGAACCCTAGACATCATTTATTCTAGGGGGGAAAAGGGGATGGAAACAAACTCAGAATTAAAAAAAACGGTTTTCTTTTAAAAAAACAAAAACAAATTTTTTTAAAGAAGTCAAAATCCAACTTTTGTTTTGTTTCAAAATTTCCCCTTGAAAAATACAGAATTTCAAATGAAGCTATTTTCAACATTTTTCACAGAAATTTTTTTTTTTACCAGCTTTGGCCCCAACCAATATGGGATCCCTTTGTGGTGGGTGCTGTAAAGCCACACAGGAAGAGAGAGCCCTACCCCAAAGAACTTACAGTCTAAGCAGACAACGCAAAGGATGAGAGAAAGGAATACGACTTACAAACAGAAAATTGGAAACTGTGGTACAGAGAAATTGAGTTGGATATTTTGAAAGGGAGAAAGGACAATTAAGCATCCAACTTCCACTGAAAGGCATGTGTGCTGTTGAAAATTTCTCCTTAAGCCAGCTAGAAGTCAGTGGTGGAGGCAAGACTAGAACTCAGATCTTGCGGTTCTCAGTCCAGTGCCTTAATTATAAGACCATCATCCTTTCTTCACCATTTATTTCCAAAATGGCATTCTTACCATAAGACGTATCCCTCTTATCTAGTACATATTAATATATGAGTTTCTCGGCTCTAAGGTGTGCATGTGGGAGTGAGAATTCTGGAGCATGGGGAATACAATTCTGCTGGCATGCAATCTGTTGAGAGCCTGGATCATCCATCAGGAATGCCATTGTGAAGGGGACATTCCAACTGTTTTTCAGCATGGGAAAATATTTTATCAAAGAAACTTGGAATAAAAAAAAATCTAAACATGAACCCTTGACACAGTGCCACATGCTGGCTATTTTTAAGTTGCTTCTTGATCGTTCCACTTGTTCTCATCATGGTCAACTCTTAGAATGATGGAATTAGTCACCATCTATGAGATGAAGTAAACAGATAGTTCATGGCTTCAAAATGAGCATGAAGTTAACTCTTCCAGGGAATTGAAAGTCATGGTGGGAAAACACTGAGAGCCACATAGAATGACTACAGAAAAAGCAAGATGGACCATGGCTGAGTTTCCTTAGAGTCTGCTCTTCTAATTATGGCCACTGGGATAGAGAAAGGCCATGTCTGTGCCAGTCTGTTACAGACAGAAATCTGGAAGATATTTACTACTGTTACTTTTGTTTGTGTAGCCACGACACCCAAGCTCCAAGGTAGATTCCTAGATTCCAGAAGGGACCACTGTGATCATCTGGTCTGACCTGCATAGCACAGGCCAGGGAACTTTCCTGAAATAATTCCTGTTTGATTTAGAGCAGATCTTTTAGAAAAACATCCCATCATCAGACTGGCTCCAGGTTTTCTGCCGCCCCAAGCAGCAGGGGAAAAAAAAAAAGGCTGATAGGCAGCAGTTCGGCAGCGGGTCCTTCGCTCCCTATCTTCCTCTTTGGCGGCAGCACAAAGAGGAACAGAGGGACTGAGGGACCCGCTGCCAAATTCCCGCCAAAGACCTGGACATGCTGCCCCAGTACCTGAGGGAGTGCTGCCCCTTCGTATTGGCCGCCCCAAGCACCTGCTTCCTTAGCTGGTGCCTGGAGCCGGCCCAGCCCATCCTGATTTTGAAATGACCAGTGATAGCGCTGGTTGTGCTGAGTGCTGTGCAGACCCACAAGAAGAAACAGTCTGTCCACAAAATAGTTGCAACATAGTTTGTAGCAAGGTACATGAAGTGACCAAGAACAAAAAGAGAGGGGAGTGCCCATGTGGATTAGTTCACAGATGATGTCTCATGTGTAAAGACCAGCACAGAAGAAAGCCCAAAGATTTGATGGGAGAAGCAGGCCAGTGAACTGCACTCTCCCCCATGCTGTTTATGTGAATGGGGAAAAAAGGCCAGATTTCAAGTTTCAGAATAGGTGAATGCCAAAGCTGACTACTCCTGAATGGCAGGTCCCACATGGTAGGACACCGTTAGGAAAGGGTGGGCTTTAGAGAAGAATTAAATTCCAAGTCATGAATTATGTTCAATAAGGCCCACAGACTGTGCGCTCCTGTGAGATCAGATTGGAGCTGTGTGCTGCCCTGGGCTATGCCCACGTTGCAGAAGCAGGTGATGCACTAACTGTTCTACCTACTAACTAGAAATATTGCAAATGTCCAAATGCCATTCACTTTAAAACAAGTAACTACTTTGGAACTGCAGATTACTTGGTAACTTTCCCCCAAACTCTCTGGCCACTGAGTTTCTTCGGATTATACTTAACTGCCATATTAATGTATGCAATTATCTAATTGTGTTGCTAGGTCTGTATTTGCAGTTTTTGCTGGACAGAAGAAAGGTTAGCTGGCTGATGTCTTGGCTGTAAAATATTCAGCAATTTTTTCCTTGATGTGCAAACTGTAGTTCCCCAATAACAATAATGATAGTAACTTCCTTAGCATATGTGCAATGTGCCTCAGGTGGCTCGTGACCAGGATTCATCACCAAATTTGGTCTGCTGGTTGGATCATTAGCTTCCCCGGCACGGGCTGGGTACTGACGAGGAGTACAACCTGAGCACGGATCCATACCCCCATGATGATGATGATGATAATAATAAATAATACCTACCACTAACATAGTATGTTATATTGTCAGAGCACAGTACAAACATCAGCAATCTATTTTATGGGTCCCTTGAAGTTAACGGAAGTTCATGGAAAGCATTAAAGTGGTGTGTATACACCTGCAAAGCCTTCAGAGTTGGTTTTGGATAACATCTGTAATGTGTTTTTAGGGATCTAGACAACGTCTGATGAATTTAAAATATGATGATGATGTTTTTAATTTAACCACTTAGGTCTGTTACATGACTCTCCTGCTATCCAAAGAGCTTTAATAAAGAATGGTTCCCATTTGCTGAAATGGTAAATTAAACAACTTACTATCCAATTAGGGCACTTATTCTAATTTTGGCATCGGCTGTTACTTTGGAAACATAATAAAACAATGTTTAGGCAAGTCAAAGGAGAGTTAAGTGAATGCAGTTTTTCAATGAATACCCCAAATATCTATTGGCAAAATCCAGTGGAAAGGAAAAGAATAAATCCATTGATTATGGAGAAGTTTGTCAGCTCCATTCCAAATGGCTTTGTCTTCTGTTTTTTAGAATAGAAGATCTGTGGTGGGTTTTGGCCAGCTTGTGGTGCTGTAATGATGAACTAGAAAGGACTAGGGACTTCCAGTACCTTTGAAAAGTGTAGCTTCCATTTCTTTATAAAGAAGCCAGCTACTAAAACCATGGCAATCGGATTTTTGGAACCTTCCCTCCAATTCTGCTGAGGCCTGTGTTTTATGGAATTTTATGAAGGATGACTATATTAGCATCAGATTATTTTTAAAAAAACAAAACAACCTCATGCACATAAGGAGACAGTTTGTTTTTACAAAAGTCTGAATTTTCTTACTGTGAATTGTTAGGTTTGCCAGCTACTTGAAATGACATCCATATAGAACAGTAAAGTAACAATATTCCTGAGTTTGGGACCCTTCCTTACCAGGTTTATTACAATAATAACAGCATCAAACGTTTCCTAATTAGTCATTAATTATAGGTTAGCTTTTCTTACATGGCATAGAGGTAATTCACTGAGAACTAACACACGCAAGCATTATGGACAGACCCAGAGCTTCTGCACAGTTAAGGCTGCAACTGGTTTGCATCATGTGGCGATTTTAACCCCCTTTGTTCTCCATGAAATGCATCTCTCTCTACTGCCAGATTATGAAGTTAGGTGTCAGGATGGAGATTTTCCTCCAGTTGGTGGCAGGACAGGCCTACAGAGCTGCAAACTGACAGATCAGTCCTCCTTAGGAAAGTGTCAATGATCAAAAGGCCTTTGCATCTCTCCACATTTCTAGTGCAATAAATTTGATATGGGGATCTCCATCACAATCTCCTGTACAAAGTCCGGTATGAACCAAGGAAGCTGTTTAAAAATAGGAAAAATTAGCAAATTCGCTGTTAGGGTGAAATTAACTTCATCCGCATTTGCTGTCTATGCTAGAGAAGTGCAGGGCATTTGAGAAAGTGAAACTTCTCAGGCACCAGGCACAGGCCATCCCCTACAACTGTTTCCAGCCTGTGGAATGGAAGAGTAGGTACAGCCACTTCAAGCAGATTGTATCAGTTCCTGGGTCACTGGATCCACATAAATCTGGATTTAAACCCCTCTCCATGTCCACCTCTGGAACACCCTGGAACATTAAGGTTTTTTTAACACTAGCCTACATGAGGCTGTCATGACCATTCCCAGAACAGGTCCTGTGCAGAGCTTAAGAGATGTGGAGAGCGTTGCATCAGCCCTCTTCCCTGCTGTGCGGCTGATCTGTTGTGTGACCTTGAGCAAATCACTTTACCCCTTGATGCTTTTGTTTATCCTCCTGCCCTTTGTCTACTTAAACTGAAAGCTCTTTAGGGCAGGGACAGTCTCTCACTCTGTGTCTGTACAGCACCCAAGACATTGATTATTGTTATTGATGTACCAGCTAGGAGCCGTAGGCATGGCGCAGTGCCCCATCGGGGCAGTACAGTACAAAGGGACAGTCCCTGCCCACTGGGCCTAATAGTCTAAGTATAGGACAAGAGACACCAGATGGAGACAGATGGGGGAATGCAAATAAACAATGAGGCAGTATTGTCAGTGTGACAGGAAATGGCCTCTGCACAGTAGCAGCCCAACCATGGTCAAGGTTTTATGGAGGCAATATGCCAAAGGAGCGTTCTAAGGAGGGATAGCTCAGTGGTTTGAGCATTGGCCTGCTAAACCCAGGGTTGTGAGTTCAATCCTTGAGGGGGCCATTTAGGGATCTGGGGCAAAAATCTGTCTGGGGATTGGTCCTGCTTTGAGCAGGGGGTTGTAGTAGATGATCTCCTGAGGTCCCTTCCAACCCTGATATTCTATGATCTGCATCTCCTAGCTGCAGCTGGGGCTAATGCACTTCAAAATCCCACCCCTCAGTCTGCGAGCCATAGTTGGGTAAATCTACACTTTGAGCTGAGGAGACAGGTCTGTGCTAGCTCTGATTGAGCTAATCCACTAAAAATAGAGCAATGTCAGGGGGTAGCTGCCTGAGACTGTGGGTAGCATCTCAGATGGGTGGGTAGTCAAGGCAGTTAGCTCATCCACAGGTCTGTCTCAAACTGAGATTTACACCCTAAAATCAACATGCAGACACACCCAAAGAAGCATCACACATCTGGGTCTCCTGAGAGGAGATGGGAAAAGAAAGTATGCTGGGTTTCGCCTGGATGGAGTGAGAGCTAGACTGGGACACTTCACTGCATACAGTTTTGTATGATAAAGTCCAGTGCTTGCAGGAGTCTGTTTTGTTTTTAATATATCTTTACACTAGTATTTTTCTACCCACTAGAAAATAATACATACTATGAATGCTGCATCTGATAAATCCAAAACATTAAAAATATGGAAATGATCAATTAAAACTATATAAATACAGGGTTGGCCTAACTATGAGCCCATTGGAGTCAATCAGAGTTAGGCCAGTGCTGAACCCTTTTGAAAATCCTCCCCAAAGTTTCTCATGCCTTTGCAGCTCTTGCATTCTCTTTAAAAATGCAGACCTGTGAAAACTCACATTCAGCATATTCCAGTGGCAGCCAGTGATGAGCTGCCAAAATCTTAACAACCAGTTCCCTATAAAAAGTTCTGATTTAAGGGATGTGCCACAGTATGTATTTTTTTGTACCAATAGGGTTACCATACATCCATATTTTCCAAATTTAAAAATTCCTCCTGGATAGTGATTTAAGAACTAAGAAGCCTGACATGTCCGGGAGAATACAGCTGTATGTTAACCCCACCTAAATTTATTTTTTAAATGATCTAGAAATGAGCTCCATTTCACATGTGTGGGTCCCCGCCACTCCCTGGGGGTGTGCTAGGGTGACCAGATGTCTCGATTTTTGGGTCTTTTTCTTATATAGGCTCCTATTACCTGCCACCCCTTGTCCGATTTTTCACACTTGCTGTCTGGTCACCCTAGGGTGTGCACATGTGTGGGTCCCAGCTGCTCCCTGCCCCCTCATTGAAGTAGGTGTGCAGGGTTACTGCCCTGGGAACTGCAGCTCACCAGTGGACGTGAGACCAGCTGCAGACAGGGGCGTAGGGCAGGGCTAGCTGGAGGCAGGGGGTGCAGGGCTGGCAGCAGGCAGGGCAGGGGGTGTGGAGCTGGCTGGAGACAGAAGGGTGCAGGGTTGGCTGGAGGCAAGGGGGTATGGGGTTGGCTGGAGATAGGGGGCGTGGGGCTGGCTGGAGGCAGGGCAGGACCTGACTGGAAGTAGGGGCTGGGTGCAGGCAGGGCAGGGGTGTGTGGCAGGGGTTGGCTGAAGACAGGGCAGGGGGTGCGGGGCTGGCTGCAGGCAGAGTAGGGGGGTGTGGGGCTGGCTGGAGACAGGAGGGTGCAGGGCTGGCTGGGCTGGCTGGAGACGGGCTGGCTGTGGGCAGGGTGGCAGGTACTCATGTGGAGAGCAGCTTGGAGCAGCCCAAGCAGTAGGAAGCAGCCCAGGCCCAGCAGAGCAGCCAAGGCCCCACCAGGCAGCAGTGGGAGCCCTAGAGCCAGGGGTCAGGGGAGCAGCAGCAACAAGGCCCATGCCCACATGGCTCCCACAGCGCAGCGACCCCGGTGGCCAGAGGAGGAATTACATCACTTCCCGGCCGGAACCCATCAAAGCTGCAATGTCCCCTCACAGGGAAGCAGGTTAACAACCGGTTCTAAAACTGCTTCAAAATTTAACAATTGGTTCACGCGAACCGGTACGAACTGGCTCCAGCTCACCACTGGTGGCAGCCTTAACTCTGACCTTCCAGCTGGTTCTGACGCCCTTAGGTCCTTTTGGATAAAAGAGACAGAGCCTAAATCTCATTTGCAGAAATAACTTAAAGCTAGATTTCCAAGGGTATTTAGGCACTTAAAGATGAAGATAGAATGGGAGTTAGGTGCTGAACTTGCTGAGGTCCTTTTTGAAAATCCCACTAGACAGCTGTCTGCATCTTTACACTCCTAGATACCTTTGAAAATCTGGCCCTTGGACCCAGATCCTCAAAGGTATTTAGGCACCTAATTCCCATTGAGAATCTGGGCCTGAGGCTTCTAAGTCCCATTGGCTTTAAATGAGGTTCCTAATTGCTTAGGTCATTTTTGGAAATGGGATTTGGGCTCCTACATCATGAAAATGCTTTTGGAAATGTTAGCACCAGTATCTAAATGTAAAATGTTGTTTTGTTATTTGGTGTATTTAATTGGGATGTTCACTACATTTCAGCAGTTGGCTTCTTTACTAAGTGTCAAAGTCAAACTTCATTGAGTATGATAGGAGAGGTTTTAGTTCAGATTTTGCATTGTGGTACTGAGGTCTTCAGTGGTAAAATTCTGTTTCACCATTAGGGCTACACTCCTGGAAAGATACCCACCAGTTAACTTTGTGCACATGAGTGAGGCCTTTGACTTCAGTGAGCCTGCTCACATGTACAAAGTAGCCCAGGACACAAATCTGAGTGGGATCGAGGCCTAAGATTGTGGGCAGCTTCAAGAAGGATCACTTTCCCTGTAGTATATGTGCTACATTTTAGAAGTTATTAGAGAGAGACTGAGATGATCAAAGCCAAATGAATGGGAGTTGGGTGTCCTAATCCTGTAAGCACTTTCAGAATTCTCAGCCGGAGTGACCATTAGGGTTGCCAGGGGTCCAGTTTTTGATCGGACCCTAGGCCATTAAAAGTCCAGTTGGTGGGGCTGGCAGGCTCCCTACCTGGCTCTCTGTGGTTCCTTGAAAGCAGTGACCTGTTCCTAGGTGGAGGCACAGCCAAGGGGGCTCTGTGCGCTGTCCCCACCCCAAGTTCCAGTTCCACAGCTCCCATTGGCCAGGAACCATGACCAATGGGAGCTGCAGGGGCAGCATCTGTGGGCGGAGGCAGCAGGCAGAGCCACCTGGCTGCACCTCCACCTAGGAGCCAAAGAACATGTCACAGCTTCCGGAAAGCCCCTCAAGGTAAGCCTGGAGCCTGCACCCTCACCCCCTCCTGCACCCCAGCCCTGCCGTGAGCCCTCTCCCGCACCCAAACTCCCTCCCAGAGCCCACACCCCTTCCCTGCCGTGAGCCCCCTCCTGCACCCAAACTTCTTCCTGGAGCCTGCACATGCCCCCCATGCCCCAACCCCCTGTCCCAGCCTGGAACCCCCTGCTGCACCCTGAACCACTCATTTCTGGCCCCATCCCACAGCCCATACCTGCAGCCCAGAGCCTGTACCCCCTCCCACACCCCAGCTGCCTCCCACACTCCAAACCCCTCAGCTCCACCCCCCAACCTGAAGCCCCCTCCTGCACCCCAAACCCCTCATCGCTAGCCCACCCCGAGTCTGTCCTCTGCCCCAGCCCGCAGCCCCTTCCTGCACCCTGAGCCCTTCATTTTTGACCCCACCCCGCACCCCCAGCCGGAGCTCACACTCCCTCCTGTGAGTAACAGAGGGAGGGGGAATGGAGTGAGTGGGGCCTCATAGAAGGGGCAGGGGTGGGGTAAGAGTGTTCGGTTTTGTGGGATTAGAAAGCTGGCAACCCTCATGATCACAGCAACTACCATGAGAAGCATTTTGTATTTATATGTATTCCTCAGACTTCCCTGGCGTTACTGGGATATGATTATACTCATCTTTGATTCTTTGACTTAATATGTCCTTTTGTTTACTATTTTATGCCATACCTATGCATTTAATTGAATTTCAAGTGTACAATGAGTTGTGGAGCAAAACTGTCTTTGAAATTTGTCCGAGTTATGCTGACCATGTTTAATGGGTGTGCCAGGAGAGGTGAGCAGTGTCAGACCTTATGGAAATGACTTCTGTTGGGTTGTTTCAAGGGGGAGGGAAACCCGATCTCTATTTCTACTATTTGTAATTCTGATCTCTGCCCCAAATGGAAAAGCAAGTGAGAGGAAGGAGCTACAGGCAAAGCAATAATCCAGCAACCCCTCTGTCTCCCCAGCCCCGCTCCTCCTTTCAAAAAACTCAAGCTTGAACTGTTTTCACATTGGCTTTTTTTCCCCCAGACTTGTTCTCTCTTTTGTCAGATACCGAGGCCCAAAGAACAGTGCAAGGTACCCTGATAGACCTCGTTCCCACACTCATCATTACTGGGTCACAGGAGACACAAAAAGAGCTGCTGTGCTCATCGGACTTCGGGGGAGGAAAGAGGAGGGGTGATGGGGAGGAGCACAAGAATTTTTTTTAAAGCTGGCTCTGCTGGCGTTACCTCATTTCTTTCTCCCTGAAGATGACCTTCAATTTCTCCCTGGCTAATCCCTCCCTTCAATTCCCCTCCCCTCTCCTCTTCCAGGTCAGGGTGTTTATCATATTTTCCCCCCTCAGTGACTCTGTTCCTTTTGGTGGTTTTGAAGTTCAGACCCAAAGTCCAGATGTCTCCATCCTCCCCACAGAGTAGCAACTTCCTGGGAGGCAGGCGCCATAAAGTGTTGTCTGAACTTTAAAGATGCTGCTATGAATTCAGGGTTCTGCTCTCCTGTGGGATGTGTGTGTAGATATTGACAAAGAGTCTTGTGGCACCTGATAAACTAACAGACATTTTGGAGCATAAGCTTTCGTGGGTGAATACCCACTTCATCAGGTGAATGTCAGATGCGTAGATATTGTTAACATGACTTGTGCATACACACATAAAAGGATTTCTAAGCCCCCTAAGATGGAAGACAGAAACAGAAACCCAGCAAATGCATGAGAACCATATCATACGTTACATCATCTATATTTGTATAGACAAAAATTCATGCAGACTGGTTAACCAGCCCTTGCTAGAATTAACCATACAGTTAACCAGCCCTGTGTGCATTAACCATCCCTGATTGTTGCCCAGCATTGATTAGGGCTGCTTAACACCAGGGCACTCATTTTTGTAGCAGTGGTACGGGGCATGATTTGTTATTTTTATGAGAAATTCTTGTTCTGTGGTGTTAATTTCCGAAGGATGTGCACGCAGCCAACAAGCCAGCAGAACAAAGTAATCCCCCTCATTGGATAAATGCTGAAATCACAGCTGGGCCCAAGCCAGAACCTTCTAGCTGAACGTCTCTCCCTGTATTTTGTTGGCCTGGATGAAATGCCCTGAACCACCCTTGACTTTGGTTTAGTAAAATATAAACCTGACTTATGAGGTTTAGTTATACCCTACCCAATCTGGCCTGTCCACTACCTGTGAGTCTGGACAGACATAGAAGGTTTATCTGACCGCACAATCATGCCAAATTTGGGGGTTGCATACAGTGGGGTCCTGATCTGAACCAAAATATGGCTTGAGACTCTCTCGAGCTAAAAGGAAAAGACTTAAAACACAATCACATACACTGCAACTGTAACTAGCACTGCCTTGCATCATAAGGTGTAAACAATAGCCAGGCCTAGTGCGCACACACCTAGCTGCAGATTACTAACATTCTGACTGTTGAACACAAAGAATGCTGTTAGAGATCTAACCCTGATACGCAGCTAAGACATGTTCCTTCAGGGAATCTTCAGTCAAAACTTGCAACCTTGGCTGTCCAAAGTTAGGGCTCTCACGCTGGGATTCTTAGAAGAGTGAGGCACCCGTTACTTACACTTAGGTTGTAAGTGCTCTGAGGCAGGGGCCATCTTTTTGTTCTGTATTTGTACAGCGCCTAGCACACTAGGGTCTTTGTCCATGACCAGGGCTCCTAGGTGCTACCACAGTAACAATGATAATTAATGAATATCTAGACACCTGAACTAGAATGGTCTCATTTTAAGGTGCATCGTGCCTGCAGTTAAAATTGACTTCAATGGAAGCTATGGGTGATTAAATATGGATTTAGGTGCCTGACTTTAGATGCTGAAATTTGAAAACTTTGGCCATAATACCTAAAATACAGCTCTGTACTTACATTATTAATCATCCTTATGCAACTGACTTTTCTGTTCTATGAAATAGCTATTAGAAGACTCAGCAACTGGGGCACATAAAGGACAAAGGGAGTCAGAATTAAGGTTGTTTTTGGACATTTACTGTTAGTGTTCACATGTCTAGATTTTTGTTAGCAAATTTATGAACTTGTAAGGATATTCAAATCATTATACACGTAACCTTTATTTAGCATTTGCATTCTTCTTAATGGTTACATTTTGATGGCTTTTTTAGCCTGTAATTAAATGCTGATAGTACTTACTGTACCAGTCTTAGGTATGTTAACAATTTTTGTTTGGGAATATAAGCAGGATTTACAGTCCTGATGGGCTATAATTCAGTTTATTTATTAGCAAGTATTAAAATGGTTTATTAACTGGTCAAAAACTGATTCTATCCCCCGTCATTACCTAGGCTTGCTTCTCACCTCCACAAAAGGATGGGGAAGCTGAAATGTATGGACAGCCCCTTACAGTCTGGATGCAAACATCTCTGGGCTTTTAAGAGATGTTTGTAAAGCTGGCTATACGTTTACTCTAGCGAGATTCAGACACTTCATGATCTTCTGTGGTACATACAGAAGGAGCTATCAGAGGCTCAATCACAATGCACAAACACAAAGCCACCTCAGCCTAATGTGTATCTTTTTATATCAAACAAGCCAATGGAAAAAAAGAGAGGCTATGCTAGCTGCATGGGATGAGAGAGAAAGTCTTCTTGTTTCCCACAACACCCTGGTATTCTTATCTGCTCGGCAGTGAATATAAAACATGGAGCTGGAGAGTCGGAGTCCCACAAAATGTGGAGGACTTTTCTGCATCTGTTTTCACTGCAGCCCCATTTTGTATGTGGAGGGGGGATGCTAAGAAACCAGCACAGGGCTCTGGCCCTGTGAACCCTGAAGGGTTAAAAGTCAACATGTCATGCAGAGAGTTAGGGGCACAGCTCCAATTGAAATCACTCACCCTGCTTGCTCACAAAATTCCTCATGCAGCGCTTTGAAAGTTTCCCCTACATGCACAGCAAAAATAGGACCCCAGGAGAAGAATGCAAGAGGGATAGGGAATGATCAGGCACAGTGCATTAGCACTCCCACCTAGGGCTGTAACTTGCCATTTTGGAAGAGGCTGCATCTGAAAAACACTTCAGTGTCCCCTAAGCAGTTCACAGGGGCGGCTCTAGGCATTTTGCTGCCCCAAGCACGGCAGGCAGGCTGCCTTCGGTGGCTTGCCTGAGGGAGGTCCTCAGTCCCGCGAATTCGGCGGCAGCCTGCGGGAGGTCCGCCGAAGCTGCGGGACCAGCGGAACCACTGCAGGCAAGCCGCAGAAGGCAACCTGCCTGCTGCCCTCGCGGCAACCAGCAGAGCACCCCCCGCGGCTTGCCGCCCCAAGCACACGCTTGTGGTGCTGGTGCCTGGAGCCACCCCTGGCTGTTCAGCAGGTGCTATGGCTCTGTTATTTCATCTGCTCGCTGGTAATTCTAAGAATCAGATCTCTCCTTGTTTTGCTTTTTACTTCATCCTCTGGATGGTGAGGAGACACACACACAGACAGCCAATTTCTACACAAGTCAAAGTCCAGAGTAACTCCATGGACTCCAGTTCAGCTACTCAAATGTACACTAACATCACTGAGCTCAGAATCTGGCCTACAGCCTCTTAAAGCCTTTTGCTGGCTGACATGCTGGAAAATGCCAGCATCCTGCTGGCTAAAAGACACTATAAAGTCATTTCATTGAATTGGTTTGATCTGTTTTCATTCTCTTCTGTCTCTGGCTTTTCATGCAACAGTAACAGCAATGGCAGCTCTACATTATCCTAATGCATAACCAGCATTGCCAAACCCGTGCATTCCAATGTCATGAGTCGGGGCTCAAAAATCATGAGACGGGCTTAAAAATCATGAGATTTTTTTTAAATGTTGATTTTTTTTCTTCTGGTTGCTGACCCTTTAGGATGCACGTGAATCATTTTCTCAGGCTTTTCTCTGCATCCCAAAGACAAGAACCATACTTTTAATTTTCAATGGAAGCTGAGATTCTCAGGTGGTTAGTTACCTGACTCCAGGAGCTGGGGCTTTAAGAAAGACACCAAATATTACAAGACTTGTGATAAAATTACGAGAGTTAACAATACTGAATAACCCTGGGGCTTGCTGTTTTGCTCAGTTGCAGTAACTGGACAAACCCAGAATGCATGATTTGTTATCTGTCACAAAAATGGAGGGCGTGTATTTTCTGTGTAAACCCATCAGAAATTATTTATTTTCATCTTCACTATTACCCTGTCCCGGCAGTATGTAACTGTACCTTAGCTGGGACCATTGTTGTTTGTTGTCACTTCTCAGCCTAGTGACAGTTAACAGCAGAAATGGGCAAAAAAACAGGGTGCTTTTTGTGTTGTAAAACCTCAACAGACAGGGGTTGGTTTTGTAAATCCCAGGGCACTTTGAATCCAGGTTCGATTTTATCTGAACGTCTAATGGTCCTGGGGAGGAGGTTCAGATAAACAGCTCAAGGATTGACCAGTCTGCCGTGAGCTGTGCAGAATTAGCCCTGAACTATGCTCGGAAGTGCAAAGGTGTCATACCAGTGAGCCCCACAATGGAAGGATTGTCACTGTAACTGAGTTAGGTTTTAAGCCAATGAGGATTTGGTTGGGGAGGAATCGGGTTATAGTGGCCTAATTTTACAAGGGGAGAGCTTTACTAAGAGAGTGGTTTTTTCTGCCCCTTTTATCCCACCATGTTAGAGCTTTTAAGTGCAACAATGCAGAAATCTGTAAGCAGTTGTATAGAGTTTAAGTCCATGCCCAATTAGCAGCAAAAGCCAATAAAGACACAGCATGTGCAGCTTGGGCTTCTGAGTATTCTCACAGGCCCCATGAACTCTGCTGATATTTTCCTTTCAGCCGCCATTCATTGGCAAAGGAAAGACACTTGATGATCTCGCCCAGTAGAAATAAATTGGTGGAATCTGAACCATTTCAGAGGGAAAGGGCAGCTGTTGGGTCTGTCCGGCATCCTGCTACTGAAGGCAGGGAACTTTCCTGGAGTAGAGCTGCTGAGATTTGTCTGTAAGCTCCCAAAGAGCTTCACCAGAAAGGCTGGTCCATATTAAATCAAACCAGACCTGGAGAACCAATTGCATCATTCCTCTGATGGGAGTTAGATTTTGCTTCATTGAACATCAAAGGAAATGAGGAATGTAGGTCTTTAGACTGGGCTGCTTGCATCTGGTGTTGAACTCGCTCAGGCAAGGGGTAACGGCAGCTGGGTGTGTCTGTTCGTCTCTTTAATAGTTAAAATATATTGTTTATGAATAAAGGAGAATGTGGCTCCTTGGCTGTTGCCTTCAAAGTTCTAGTATTAATTCCAGCTCTTAGTGAAATGTCAGAATTCCCACAGAAAACCACAGTGTTGGGAGGTGGGTGGGGCGGCGCATTCGATCCATTTAAGGCCAGATTCTGATGCTCTAACTCAGGTTGAACATCATTTTTCTTTCTGAATAGTCCCATTGAAGTCAGTGGGGGGACCAAAGGTGCTACTGATTCTGATTAAAGTTCCATATTCAGGCCTTTATTGTTCAAATTAGGGATGTCAGATGATTAAAAAAATTAATCACATTGTTAAACAATAATAGAACACCATTTATATAAATATTTTTGGATGTTTTCCACATTTTCAAATCTATTGATTTCAGTTATAACACAGCATACAAAGTGTACGCTGCTCACTTTATATTTATTTTTATTATAAATATTTGAACTGTAAAAATAAAAGAAATAATAATTTTCAATTGATTTAATAAACGTACTATAGTGTAATCTCGTTATCATGAAAGTTGAACTTATAAATGTATAGCTATGTACAAAAAACAACTGCATTCAAAAATAAAACAGTGTAAAACTTCAGCACCTACAAGTCCACCCAGTCTTACTTCTTGTTCAGCCAATCGCTCAGACAAACAAGTTTGTTTACATTTGGAGGAGATAACGCTGCCCACTTCTTGTTTACAATGTCACCTGAAAGTGAGAACAGGAGTTGGCATGGCACTGCTGGCATTGCAAGATATTTATGTGTCAGATGCACTAAAGATTCGTATGTCCCTTTATGCTTCAACCACCATTCCTGAGGACATTAGTCCATGCTGATGACAAGTTCTGCTCAATAACAACCCAAAGCAGTGCAGACCGATGCATGTTCATTTTCATCATCTGAGTTAGATATCACCAGCAGAAGGTTGCTTTTCTATTTTGATGGTTCGAGTTCTGTAGTTTCCGCATCAGAATGTTGCTCTTTTAAGACTTCTGAAAGCATTCTCCACACCTCGTCTCTCAGATTTTGGAAGGCACTTCAGATTCTTAAACCTTGGGTGAAGTGCTGTAGCTATCTTTAGAAATCTCACATTGGTACCTTTTCATTTTGTCAAATCTGCAGTGAAAGTGTTCTCAAAACGAACAACATGCTGGATCATAATTTGAGACTGCTGTAACATGGAATATATGGCAGAATGCAGGTGAAACACAGAGAAGGAGACATACAATTCTCCCCAAAGGAGTTCAGTCACAAATTTAAGTAACGCCTTTTTTTAATGAGCATCATGGGCATGGAAGCATGTCCTCTGGAATGGTGGCCAAAGCACAAAGGAGCATGCAAATGTTTCGTATATCTGGCACATAAATACCTTGCAATGCCAGCTACAAAAGTGCCATGGGAACGTCTGTTCTCACTTTCAGGTTACACTGTAAATAAGAAGCAGGCAATATTATCTCCCGTAAATGTAAACAAACTCATTTGTCTTAGCAATTGGCTTCATAAGAAGTAGGACTGAGTGGACTTGTAGGCTCTGAAGTTTTAGATAGTTTTGTTTTTGAGTGCAGTTATGTAACAAAAAAAATCTACATTTGTAAGTTACACTTTCATGATAAAGAGATTGCACTACAGTACTTATATGAGGAGAATTGAAAAATACTATTTTTTACCATTTTTACAATGCAAATATTTGAAATAAAAATAATATAAAGTGAGCTCTGTACATTTGTATTCTGTGTTGTAACTGAAATCAATATATTTGAAAATGAATTAAAACAGCTAAAATATTTAATACATTTCAATTGTTTAACATTATGATTAAAACTGTGATTAATTTCTTTTAATCACAATTAATTTTTTTGAGTTAATCGTGTGAGTTACCTGCAAATAATCGACAGCCCTGGTTCAAATACAAGCTACGTGAACCCTCCCCTCATCCATGGCTGACTCCTCCTAACAGAGACTGGTTCCTTCCTTTCACCCACGAAAGCTCATGCTCCAAAACGTCTGTTAGTCTATAAGGTGCCAAAGGATTCTCTGCTGCTTTTACAGATTCAGACTAACACAGCTACCCCTCTGATTCTTATGGGAAGGTATCATCTTCCTCCTATTCCTGTTGGGTTATTAACTGTCAGTTACTTATCCTGTAATGTCCTTCGTCCCTTGACTTTTCCTAAGTTGAGATATTGGGTAGATCATCTATGGACTTATCTCTTCTCTTTGGCCTTTTATCAAAGCTCCAGTGTAGTCCAGTTGAATCTACTATGATCTCTGGCCACGGGATGGATATGATGGGGTAATGGGTCTTTTCTCTCTCTAACTGCTATGAATTTCACAGTAATCAGCCAAAACCTGAGCATTGCTCAGTTTTAGGGCCTCACTCTGCTGTACATACACTTAACAAAAAGTTGGCACCTTCTCTAGAGACTTTCCAACATAAGAATGAGGTGAGCTCTTAATTTTGTCACTCGATATATGCTAAATCTGCAAGCTCCTTGGGGCAGTGACTGGATACACAGTGTCTAGCACTATGAGATGCTGATCCCAGAGGGGTGTCTTTAAAGCATCTGTAAAGCAAATACTATATAATCATTCAAGGAGCAGGTTCCCGGGGATTTCTCTTTTTTCATTACAATAAAGAGAGCTCCCAAGGGTCTGATCCATCTTTGGGCATGAGAACAAGGGCTCAGCCCAGCTCAGTCCCACCTGGCACTAAGGGCCTAAGCCAGGGAGCTCCAGAGTTCCAGGTCATTAGTGGGGCAGCAAGGGAGAAGCTTGCTGTGCCAACACTTAGGCTATATCTGATCTGTGCAGAAATGAAGTCAACTCCCTACCCAGAGCTGACCGTCAGGCACTGTTATCCAGCACTAATATGCACTAGAGACAGTTATTTTTTCAGCATAAAAATCAGTGTGGAGCTCTGGAGCTCCAGGGTATGGAAAGGCTACTGTGACAGATGTGACTAAGCCAGCTCAGCCTGACTGGTGACCTGCTGAGTCTGGCATGGGGGCTCTGGAAACTGGTGAAGAAAAGAGACCTTTTGGCAAACAGACAAGTTGGAAGGGAAGTTTCCTTCACAAGAACTGACGTTGCTAAGGGAGAGGCCAGAGACCTCAGGGAACTGAAAGTGCCGTTCTCCTATGAAAAATCACCCCTTCTCCAGGAGGCCGCTGCATATACAGATGCAGAGTCAGCTTTGCTTACGCTAGTGACGGTGCTTTGAACTCTCCCTGCCCTTTGCTGGATGAGTTGCTCCTCAGAGCAAGCAAAGACCAAGCAGTCCTTGCTCACAGAGACTGCTGCTATGCCCTGGCCTTGTATTGGCTGTGGCAAGTGGAGAGAAATTTCTTACATTTCCCTCCTCTCCTCTACTCCCTCCTCTGCACACCGACAGAAGGACAGATCACAATCTGGCCCCATGGAAGCTTGGGGAATTTTTCCAGTATCCAGTAGTATCCTAGGATACCATCTGTGTTTTAATGACATAGGCCTGGAATGTCAGACTTGGGAGCTCTCTTTTATTGTAATGAAAAAAGAGAAATCCCCAGGATCCTGCTCCTTGAATGATCGTAGTGCTAGACACTGTGTATCCTGCTGGTGGAACCATACATTTAAATCAGAGAATCAGAGAAATGTAAGTCTGGAAGGGACCTCAAGAGATCATCTAGTCCAACCCCACTATGCTGAGGCAGGATTAAGTATACCTAGACCAACCCAGAACCCAAATGGCCAATTTCACTATCATCAGTAATGGCTCAGCAAATGCCTGGTACGGAAACAACATCCTCTTACTGTTACAGAGCCACAGGAGCTCTGGGAAGGGATGGTTTGGTGAAGCGGCCCGTTAGCAATCCCATTGCATTCAGTGTGAAAGTCACTGACACTGGGAAACGATTCGGTTCACTGAGGGCCAGGGTGTGTTGGAACTGCCACAACTGGTCAGATCCCTGTGTCAGGCTGTGATGTGATGCACTAGCTGTGCTGGTGCTGCATGCAAAAACAGAGAGTGATGGGACTGCAGCCCAGCACAGGCCCTGCAGAACGTACCCCATTGCACACCAGTGCTGTGAGTAGCAATGGGCACATGCCATGCACAGCATACAGACCTGTCATCTCCTATTGAGTTCCTGGGAAGTGGGTGGGTGGAAGCCTGCTCACATCTAAAGGCCCCTTCTCCAGCCTAAAGAGAGGAGTCACTGAGTCCAGGGCTCAAATGAAGTCAGGGACAACTAATGAAAAACAGAGACAGAAGCGAGGTCATAGGGTCAAAATCTGGGAGTCAGAGCAGGACACCAAGCAGAGAACCTTGGACAGTGCCTACTGCTCCTCAAAGGCATCCAGGAAGCTAGTGGATGCGGCCCAGAAGAACTCTGCCCAGATATGTGACCTGAGGGAGGAACAGAAATACAATAACTCCTCACTTAAAGTCATCCCGGTTAAAGTTGTTTCGTCATTACGTTGCTGATCAGTTAGGGAACATGCTCATTTAAAGTTGTGCAGTGCTCCCTGAGTTGTTTGGCAGCCGTCTGCTTTGTGCACAGCTTGCAGGAAGAGCAGCCTGTTGGAGCTAGCTGGTGGGGGCTTGGAACCAGGGTGGACCAGCAGCCCCCCCATCAGCTCCCCACTCTTCTAAGTTCCCTGTGCAGCAGCTGCCAGCAGGCTAGCAATTGCAGCTGTTCCTCCCCCCACTGCCATGTGCTTCTCCTGCCCTCTGCCTTGGAGCTGCTCCCTAAGCCTCCTGCTTGCTGGGTAGGGGGAAAAGGGGGACTAATGTCAGGGTGTCCACCTCCCCCCTGCTCCTACATCCTGCTTACCCCTTCTCCATATAGAGCAGGGTGGGGACACAGACAGAGAGAGACAGAGAGAGCCTGGGGCAGCAGCTGTGGTCTCAACTTCCTGATCCACTTAAAAAGACAATATACTTAAGAGTGGGTCAGCTTCCTTAAAGGGGCAGTGTGCATTTCTCTGTCTCTGTCTGCTGTGCTGTCTACCCTAACCAAAAAAGCTTCAGTTATTCTTCACTTGTAATGTAAACAAGCCTCCATTCCTGCACCTTGTAGAATGTGAGGCTACATTAACAACAGTGTATTAACCCTTGAGGGCTAGTTCATCATTTAGCACAGGGGTTCTCAAACTAGGGGTCAGCACCCCTCAGGGGATCATGAGATTATTACATGGGGGTTGCAAGCTGTCAGCCTCCACCCCAGACCCTGCTTTGCCTCCAGCATTTATAATAGTGTTAAATATATAAAAAAGTATTTTTAATTTATATTAGGGGGGCACTCGGAGGCTTGCTGTGCGAAAGGGATCACCAGTACAAAAGTTTGAGAACCACTGATTTAGCAGCAAGACGTTCCCTGGGAAATATCCCACCCTCTTCCACCCTCTAACTTCACCATCTCAACCAAGCTTCACAATCATCATAGCTGTGAACAGTATTGAATTGTTTGTTCAAAACGTATACTGTGTGTGCGTATACTGTGTGTGTGTGTGTGTGTGTGTGTGTGTGTGTGTGTGTATAATATAGTTTTTTGTCTGGTGAAAAACATTTCCCTGGAACCTAACACTCCCCTCCCCCTCCGTTTATATTAATTCTTATGGGGAAATTGGATTTGCTTAACGTCATTTCGCTTAAAGTCACATTTTTCAGGAACATAACTACAACATTAAGTAAGGATACTATACTTGGTCGGAGAGTTACTGTAGACCCCACAGTCACAGAGCATCTCCCCATCCAGCATCCTTCTCCTGATATGGTGGATGACCACTTTGGTCAATGCCAGGAGAGGGTTTATGAGGAGGTCTTGTGACTTTGTGGGGCCATGGATGGAATGAGCGTAGATCAGGAGGTGTGGGGAAAAGTGCAGCCAGAACCTAAGGGAAAGGTTCTGGAGGAGCCGGAAAAGGGGCTGCAGCCTGGTGCACTCGATATAAATGTGCGCCAGGGTCTCCCTCACACTGCAAAAGGTGCAAGTGTCAGGAAGGGGGATGAACCATGCCAGGTACATGCCCGTGCCCACAGCTCTGTGAAGGAGACGCCAACTAATATCCCCAGGGGGCTGTGGGACCAGGGTGAAATACAGACTTGCCCACTGAGGCTCCTCACTCTCCATAGGTAGGAGAAGAATAGTTTAGTGCAGCTGAGACACACACTTGCACTAGCTAGTTAACAGCTCGGTGTTATAGCCCTAACCAATGCCATCTGCTCAAGGGCTCTGATGTGTATTCTACCCTGCAAAGAGTTTTTTAAAATACATTTTCCCTTGCAGGAAAAGGATTGTCTGGTAGGGCTCAGTCACTATTGTATTAAGAAGCCCACACGACCCTTTTGCTTAAGGTAGTAAAACTGTAAATGCTGCTAAAAGCAGAGATAAAACTACTAATTATTTTCTCATTAAAAAAGAATCCCCAATAAATCCTTTTAAGATGATCCCATAAATCCCTCTGAGCATCATTATGGTCTTTTGCTTTTAGCTCTTATCTTTCCCCTAGAGAGGTTTTTATGGGTCTACAGACACCATGTTTTCAGGATTTGTATCTCAAATAAAAGGAAGGTTTGAGGAGTTCATCCATCAAAGGTGACCCACTGTCCCCATGGCAATAATCAGAGAGCAGCAGATCCATGACAGGTGGGGGGGGGGGAACAGATAAAGCCAATTCCTTTCAAAACTCCCATAATACTGGGAATGAATGGTCTGTGCTCGTGAGTCCTCGGCAACAATCACCGAGATACAATTATCACACCCGGCATCCTAGAAGGGGCTGCTGGGTGAGCAAAGTGGACAGTGGAAGCATGTGACTAGGAGAACCAGGCAGAGGAAAAGACGGGCCAGCGACGGAGAAATAGAACTCAGGAACAGGTTTGCTGGGTTGGAAAATGGAGATGGAGCACAGCAGGTGCTCGCTGAAGGAGAGAGGGC
>NC_133792.1:2229480-2258929 GCF_003597395.2 Chelonoidis abingdonii
AGAATGTGCACATGATTTACTAAGGTAGATCGTGCAAACCAACTGATACTCCTTGCCTTTGAGAGGTACGGATACTTTAGACAAAGAAATGCGGTAGATCTAATTTACCTCGATTTCGTAAGGTGTTGTTTGACGACGTTCCGCATGGGACTGTTAGTAAATTGGAAAAAGATGGTGGAATAATATGAGTGTAAATGGAATAGGAACTGGTTAAGGTGTGAGACTCCACGGTTACTCGAAGGTGACTGTCAGGCTGGAAGGAGGTTATGTGGAGTCCCTCAGGGATCCGGTTGTGGACCGATCTTTTATTTTAACCTTTTTATTACTGACCTGGCAAAGAGCGGGACTGGGCTGATAAAGTTTGCGGAGACACAAAGCTGGGAGGTATTGCAACACGGAGAGCGACCCGGAGATACTACTACAGAGATCTGGACACCTTGTAAACTGGAGTAATAGTAATAGGATGAAATATAATAGTGAAAGTGCAAGGTCATGCCACTTAGGCATAATAATTAAGAATTTCTAGATATACGTTGGGGACGCATCAGTTGGAACACAGAGGAGGAGAAGGACCCTTGGGTATGGTTGATAGCAGGGATGTCTATGAGCCACCAATGCGATATGGCCGTTAAAAAGAAAATGCGGTTTTAGGGTGCATCGGCGTATTTCAGCAAGGATAAGGAGGTGTTAGTACCCGTTATATACGGCGCTTTGAGTGAGACCCACCTGGAATATTGCTGTGGCAGTTCTGGCTGTCCCATGTTTAAGAAGGTATGAATTCCAACTGGAACAGGTTCAGAGACGGGCTCTAGGATGATCCGAGGAATGAAACCCTGCCTTATGAAGGCGGACTCAAGTGAGCTTGATTAGCGCTGGCCAAAAGAAGGCGCGGCCAGGATATGCTTTGCTCTATATAAATATATCAGGGGATTAACGTTTGAGGAGGGAAGTGATTATTTAGCCTAGTCTAATGTAGGCACACGGACAATGGTAAAACTGGATATTAGAAAGTTTTAGCTTTGAATAGACGAAGGTTTCTAACCATTAGGGGAGTGAAGTTCTGAACGCCTTCCGAGGAAGTAGTGGGAAGGCAGGCAAAAGACTTTATCGGCTTTAGACTAAGCTTGATAAGTATATGGAGGGGATGATATGGTAGGATAGTTTAATTTGGCAATCGCTCTTGGGATTATCAGCAGTAAGTCTGCTCATGGTCTGTGAGGCGATGTTGGTGGGATGGGATCTGTAAGTTACTCAGAGGATTCTTTCCTGGGGTTGCAGCTGGGGTCTTGCCACATTCTCAGTTAGCTGATCGCCATATTTGGAATCGGGAAGACTTTTTCCGTCCAGGGTGGATTGGCAGGGCCCTGGGAATTTTTCGCGCTTCCTCTGCAGTGGGGGATGGTCACTTGCTGGTGGATTGTCTGCAGATTGAGGTCTTCAAACCACAATTTTGAGGGCTTCAATAATTCAGTCATGTGTTAGGGGTTGTTATAAAAGTGTATGTGTAGGGTTCTGTGGCCTGCTTTGTGCAGGAGGTCAGACTAGATGATCATATTGGTCCCTTCTGACCTACGAGTCTATGAGTCTATGTTCATGCCTGAGGCTGGTTCAACATATTGCAGAAGGATTGTACTGAGCTTGTACAAATGTCTGAGTTCAGTTTGACTCTGCATGCAGCCAGAACTGGCCTCCTGAACTGCGCCAGCACAATGGCACTTTGTGCATCAGTCCAGTGATATTTGCGTGCTTGAGGACATGCACTGTACTTTGTAAGTGAAATAGGGATTTGCATGTGCATGAGTTCCGCAGGAGAAAGCTCCACGGGGGTATGGCCATTCCAAACAAGAGGCCTGGTTTCCTGAGACGGTTACTCTAACAAAAGCTGCCTTCTCCTAGCACTTCAGGCTTTCTCCCAGTTCTACTCTTTCTGTCAACTTGCGCTGAGGTCCAGCTTAGGGAAAAGGCATATCTCTGAATACGTATCGTATTGGCTAGTTCTGCCAGGGCAGAGCAAGGCGGCCTGAGCATGATCTCACTAAGGAAAACTGAACCTTCCCATCACTATATTGCTGCCCATTACTGTTATTTGTATTACCACAGCACCTTCAGGTCCCAACCAAGATGAAGGCTTCGTAGTGTGACTCTGAGCTCACAGTCTGAGTCGAAAAGACAGGCAAAGGGTGGGAGAAATGAAGATGGGGAGCTGAGGCGCAGAGATGCTAAGGATGTGCCTTCAATGCAAACTTCACTCCGGTGATTGGTTGGCCTAGGCCAGGTGTGAGCAGCCACACTGCACATCCCTCTCTGAATTACTTTGTCCTCACTGGTGCTGTGCTCCCTGTTTATGCTGCTGGGATGTATGGGGGATATCCCATGGGTCTTCATGATGCAGTGAGCTGTGTCACAGTATGATTCTTTCCCATTTAATTGTGGGAGACACATGGGGGGACCCTCTGCACTGGAGTGGGTTAGCCTGCATCCTCACTGTGTGCTAGTCTGAGTGAAAACTGCACCCAAGTGCTAACCTGTATCCGAAGGCCAGACCAGCTAGCTTGGGTTTAGATCACCACCAAAATAAGGTGAAACGGTTTGTGTGTGCGTGAGAGGGAAGTTAGGAGCAGCATCCGAGTAAGAACCTGAGTTAATTCTGCAGTGAGAACCTGAGTTAATTCTGCATGGTGTCTGTAGACCCAAAAAAATCTCCACGGCAGTGAATCTCAGAGCCCAGGTCTACACGCTTGGGCTCCTGGGTCTTGCACTACAACACTAGAGATAGCGATGGGCTTGGGCTGGAGCGCAGGCTCGGAAGCCCAGTGGTGGTGGGAGGGAGATTGGTTTCACCCCTCCAATGTCTGCATGGCTATTTTTAGCACAGTAGCACAAGGTCAAGTCTGTAGACTTGGGCTCTGAGACTCACTGTTACCAGCGTGGTTTTGCCATGTCAATATACCTTAAATGACTTGACCAAGGTCACACAGGGCATCTGTGGCGGAGCAGAAAGTTGATCTCAGCTTTCTTGAATCCTCATTCAAGGCTTGATCCTGCACCATTCACATCAATGGTAGTTTTTCCATTGAGTTGAGTGGAAGCAGGATCAAGCCCACAGCCCCTTAAACATAAACTTGCCTTTCGTCTCATATTTAGATCTTCATTTTAAGTGCCATCTGTGTCAAAACAGGCCCCTTCCCTGATTCACTCTACAGAAGCTGCAGACAGGATTTCAGTCTAGTTATACCAGAATTCCCGAAGTCCCTATTTCAAGGCAGCTGGATCAGTAATAAAGAGGGAGCAGAGTGTGAGCCTGGGAATATGCCCCCTTGCAAACTCACCCAGGCACTTTCCAAAGAGTTGAAATCTGTTGTGAAAAAGGCTTTTAGGCTCCTGGATCTTGGTAGCTGGGGTGTTGCCCAAGGTGACTATTTCATTCAAGGGCTTGTTTTCATATCACGCCCCACAGAGGGAATGGTTTATATTGCTTTGTTTTCTCTTTGCCTGGCAGCTAACCCTGCCTCGTTCTCTCTCTCTCAGCTCCAAAACATCTTGCTGTCATTCAGAAGAGCCAGTGGCAAAGTCAGAACTGGCATCTGCCAGAACCCAGCCCTGGTAGTATTGCTGGGCTGATTTTAAAGCGCCAGTCTCCCAATGGGCAGGGCTAGGTGGATTTTTATGTCCATCTCTGCCAGCGATGCTGGCTTCAGTTGCCCATTTGTCAAATTTTCCAATAAGCACCTTTGTTATTATGCATCATGTCATTACAGTCTCTTCTTACAGCCCGCTTATGCCATGATGCCTACAGCACACTTGCTGATTAGGCAACTGGTACGATGTGATCTCTGCGTATCCTGCTAATCATAACACGCTCATGGGTTTGTTGTGCTCCCCCCATCTGTTTGCCATGTCCACATGTTGTCTCTGGTCTCAGACTGAGACTGTAAGCTCTTTGGGGCAGGGCATATCTTTTCATTCTGTGTGTACAGCACCTCGAGGGCACAGTGGAGCCAGGTTCTTGGCATTACTGCAGTACAAATCATAAACAGTCATTGAGTGCTTGTGGCAATCATATCTGAAGAGAGTCAGGTTAGCCGCATGCTTAGAGAGCTAGCCTAGGATTCAAGACCCAGATTCAGGTCCCTGCTCTACCACTGACTGACTGTGTGACCTTGGGCAAGTCACTTGGTCTCTCTGTGCCTCAGTTCCCCATCAGTAAAATGGAGGTCATAGCACTGCCCTGCCTCACAGATTAAAATATAGCCAGGTAGGCCTCAATCCGGCCAATTGATCCATGTGGGAGGGCCTCTGTGCCTGTATGGAGCCTTGCTAGCATCAACAGGCCCATGCTGAGCCCCTGTAATCTGCTTCTTACAGAGCATCTGCTCTGGGTTTCTGCTGAGCTCCAGCACTGCACAAAGCTGAGCAGAGACAAAATTGCTCTCATAGCATCACTGGATGGTGTACTCTGCTGGGTCAGAGGGTGGGCACGTTATCCATTCATCCCCATACACACCTATCTACCTGCCTTTCTGTCATGACCCCCCCTCACCATTGTATCTGAGCTCCTCACACGCTTCAGTGTATTTATCCTCAACCCCTCTCCACTGACAGCGGCAGCTATTAAATTCGGGCTGGCCCTGCTCCTGTTCACTTATCGGAGGATGGGATCTGTGGGACATGGAGTATCTGGGCTGGTACCGGATACTGGGGAGGATGGGATCTGCGGGACACGGAGCCCTGGGGCCTGGGCTGGTACCGGATACTGGGGAGGATGGGATCTGCGGGACACGGAGCCCTGGGGCCTGGGCTGGTACCGGATACTGGGGAGGGTGGGATCTGCGGGACACGGAGCCCTGGGGCCTGGGCTGGTACCGGATACTGGGGAGGGTGGGATCTGCGGGACACGGAGCCCTTGGGCCTGGGCTGGAACCGGATACTCGGGAGGGTGGGATCTGCAGAACATGGAGCCCTGGGGCCTGGGCTGATACCTGGTATTGGTGGGCAGGCTGAGAGGTCCAGAGCATTGGCCAGTATGGGATGTGGGGGGCGGTGAGAATGGTAGGGAGGTTCTTCCACCTGTGGCCGGGGGGGTCTCCATGGCGGAAATGGGGCAGTGTGAGGTTCTGAGCCTTACCCTCTTCCCCATACTCTCTCTCATGCGTTCCCTGTCCCCTGCATTACCTCACCAACTCCCGAGGATCAAAACAGCCCCTGCTCAGGGAGCCCCAGTGAATGTGTAGAGGAGACAAGGCTCTTCTCACTCCCTGGGGTGAGCACGCATCTGGTCTGCCCTGGGGAAGCTGTCTGGCTGATGGCAGGAGCTTCACAGTATCTCTGTGGTGGCTTTCCCCAGGGGGTGGCGTTAGACAAGTCTCTCGCCTCCTCATGTGATAGGTGGGGAGATGCCCAGGGCACTTTGCCCAAGTGGTTAGTTCTGCTAGGAAGGGAGACAAGAGGCTGGCTGTGGGACAAACAGATAGACAGACTCCAAATGTTAAAATAATGTAAATCAGCGCCCCCAAAATCATAAGATTTTAAAAATACGAAATGTTTTTTGCTTCGTCATTGCTTTCTGGTGCTTGAATGTTTACGGTTCATGTTTGAAGTTTTTCTCTTGAGTGGTGAGGGCTAGAAGCTATTTTTAAATGGAGGCTGAGATTCTCGGGTAATAACACGATTGCAGCAGCTGAGCTCTAATAGAAACCCAACGTTGAGCCTCCTGATAAAATCATGACAGTTGGCGACACTGTGGAGAAGGGAGGCACATGCATATGTGTGAGTTAGTGCCCCAGGGTACATGCAGCCTTCCTTATGGAGCAGTGACTGGCATCTATCTCCATACTAAATAAGCTGGGACTGGACCAACTTTAACAAGTAATGACATTGTGGTAATTGACTTGCTGTTCCAACCCAGTGTAATGCCCCCAATTTTAGGCAGTGTCGCACACTAGACTAGGAGTCAGAAGATGAGGGTTCTACTCCTGGATCTGCCCATAACCCACTGGGTGACCTCAGGCAAGTCACTTCATTGCTCTGTGCTCCAGTTTCCCCAACTGTAAATAGGGTTAATATTCATGATCTCCTTTGGGAAGTACCTTGAGATCTACTGGTGCAAAGTGCTGGAGAAGAGCTAGGGGGCTTTATTTATTTGTTTGTTTATTTATTTGGCTTCGAGGGAGATTTTCAAAGGCACACGTGGCAGTCAGATGCATTGATTTCCAATGGAAGTTGGGTGCTATTTGTACCTATGGCCTTTCCCCCTTCACCTACTGGTTCAGATTTAAAACACAACAGACACTTAAATGAAAAGATCGTGGGTTTGGCACCCGGGTTTGTTATGTAATAGACATTCTGGGAGGCACTGCAGCCAAAGAAAGGGTTTCGTCTGCAGCATTCAGTTTCTGGAGTGCCATTCCTTGTTGAAAAACGTGTTGAGGAAATGCCCGTCTGCAGTGTTCAGGGTACTCATCAGCAGTATTTAAAATGTGTGGTTAGTTCCTCGATTACTGTGGTGCTCCGCAAAGGAGAGACCTGTGTTGTCTCTCATCACGGCCCCACAATCTCCTCTCCCCCATGTAAATTATGATGATGATTATTTAATTGTATGTGTTATTTACTTTCTGAACTGCCTGCACTCCAGTTGCTGGGCAGTTTCACTGCCTGAGTTCCAAAAGATCTTTAGGACACCATTTCTGTTTCCTTTCATCTGGATGTTTGTTTGCCGTCTCCAGAGATGGAGATGATGTAAGATCAGGCAAGATGAGATCCAGTGAGCTGGGCTTTTTGCCCTGGCAGAAGGTGTGGAGATGCAGTCGTGTTAGAGCTGTCTTCTCCAGATATAGCTGTACCTTCCATGCTGCTACCGTGAAGGGTCTGTGAGTGTTCCCACTATAAAACCTCATTAGCTACCTGACTGAAACTGACAAAAGCAAGGAAATTCAGATTTAAGGCTGAGATTGTCCCTGACTTACCCCACCTTTCTCCTGCTCGACCTGTAGTCACAGACATGTGAAGCACTGTTCTGAGGCAGTCTTCAGGCAGTGCAAAAGGACATAGGGATGGACTCTGAATGTTCTTGTTTTTACCAAGCAGAGTGTGTCCAATGGTTAGAAATTAGCATTTACACAACTAAAGTGCTTTTTGTATATGAGATTCCCAGCATCCCCTGGTATAGAGACACGGTCAGAGCATTTCAGCCATTGCGCCTCTTGTACGCCCCTAGCACTGGGAACCCCTCTGAGTGGACTCCTTTCAAGTGTCATCACTCCATCCAAAAAAATGCAGATGTCAAGAAACTCTTTGTATTGCGTCTCAGCATATCCAGAGCCTACGGCTCTGAGCAAGGATGTAGACCACCTCTGATGATCTGGAAAACTGTAACAGCCCTTCTTTTGTGCCCAAAACATTCCAGCCAGCTCCCAAATAGGAACATGAAACATACTTTTGCACTGAGGCTTAAGGAAACTGTAGGAGTGGGAGGAGACCAGACTGTAAAGATCTGTTCCCTGTTATCAGAGCACTGGTGCAGGAGACTGGGAGTCAGGACTGCTGGATTCTGTTCTGAGCTCTGAGAAGGAGTGTGGTCCAGTGGTGAGAGCAAGTGATGTGGAATCAGGATTTCTGTATCTGCCAATTATCGTCTGTGAAACCTTGAGCAAGTCACTTCCTGCACTGTACCTCAGTTTCCCCATCTATAACATGGGCAAAATATGGGCCTACCCCTCAGGAGTGTGATGGGGCTTAACTAAAGTGGTGAAGCTCTGTAAACTCCTCAGGCAAGAGAAGCGGTGCCCATTGTTGTCAGCGGACTGGTGCCAATGACAATAATGCCAAAGCTTTGGTATTTAAAATAAAATAAAACCTCTGCAAGCTTGGACCACAGAAGCCTGCTTTCCCAGCACAGATCTAGAAGCACCCCCAGTGCCAGTGGGGGCTGCTTCTCACTGATGGTGTTGCAGTGCTGGAGAAGGCCCTTTCTTTGGTGACGTGTTGAACTATTGCAGCAAAGCCGAGGCGCTCTCTCTCGCTTGCTCTCGCTCTCGCTCTCACTCTCTCTCTCTGTGATGTGGCTGCTAAAGGATGTGGTGGCAATAAAAGTGTTAATATGATGAGGTGTTAATGTATGTGAAGCAGTTGGTTTCCTGTTAACACCAGCGCGATGTGATGCTCTTCCCCCACTACCTTGAGTGAACTGGTTCCCATCCGTCTCTCTCCATCCTGTTCCCTGCACCGCAAGCTCCATTTACAGTCATTTACTAAAACAACACAGTGTGTGAACTCCCTTTGGGCCAAAACTAACTGCTGTCCCATTAACTCAAGCTATTTGTTTGTAGATGTGCCGTCCCCCGATCTCACCCAGTGTCCGGGAAGGCTGGGCAATGGGAACTCTCACCAAGACAGCTAATGACACTGAGACTGACTAGTGAAATACTGTCTGTTCTTGGGCCTCCTGGGTTTTGAACGAAGTGAGCACCTCGCGGTTTGTTTCGGGGAAAGATTTTCCTATGATCAGTAAAATGTACAAAATAATTGTGTCTAAATAACGCTGAGTACCTTCTCTTCATTGCAGATGGCCTGTCTTGCCCTCCCTTCCCTTCTGGTGAAATGGCTGGTGCATTAATTGTAACACTGCCCTGTCTGATTGTCTGGGCCCTTATGCTGAAATAGGGTTTGTGGTGGCTTTGTACAGCCATGCTCAGGGAGTCACAGCTGAGAGCCCAATGCCTCCAGTAGCTATGAAATATTAAGGGAACATGACCAGCTCTTACAATTGTTAGGTGTTAAACCGTATCTACATGTTGCTCAGGGAAGTTTCCAGTCCTATTAAACTAACTCAACTGAGCTCATTTAATTTTTAAAAGCACTTTTTCTCCTTGTGTAAACAGGGTTTGTGAGGCCTGGATAGTTGGACTCCAGGGGTTGCAGGAACTTTCTTGGAGGAGGGATACAAAAATGAATGCCAATAACATTTTCAAAACTTAGACCCTTCTGCAATACTGACACTGTGAAAGATGTGGCCTCCAGAGAACACAGGATGCTGTGCTGGGGTGGAATGGTTGTAATGATTCTCATGTGGGATGACCAGCATATGGCTCCTTCCGGAGTACCCCCCTCCCCAATGCTTCTGCAGTGCTGTCATTTTCACAGTCCCTGAGTGGAAGTCACTAACATATGTACACCTTTTGCCTCCTGTATACAGAAATACAGCCTAGATGGAGTTACTGTAAGGTGGGTACAGACCTGGTTGGAAAACCGTTTCCCAGAGAGTAGTTATCAGCGGTTCACAGTCAAGCTGGAAGGGGGTGACCAGTGAGGTCCTGCAGGGATCAGGTCTGGGTCTGGTTCTGTTCAATATCTTCATCAGTGATTTAGATAATGGCATAGAGAGTACATTTATAAAGTTTGTGGATGATACCAAGCTGGGAGGAGTTTCAAGTGCTTTGGAGGATAGGATTATAATTCAAAATGATCTAGACAAACTGGAGAAATGGTCTGAAGTAAATAGGATGAAATTCAATAAGGACAAATGCAAAGTACTCCACTTAGGATGGAACAAACAGTTGCACACATACAAAATGGGAAATGACTGCCTAGGAAAGACTATTGCAGCAAGGGATCTGAGGGGCATAGTGGATCACAAGCTAAATATGAGTCAACAGTGTAACACTGTTGCAAAAAAAAGGTGAACATCATTCTGGGATGTATTAGCAGGAGTGTTTCAAACAAGACATGAGAACTAATTCTTCCGCTCTACTCTGCACTGATTAGGCCTCAGCTGGAGTATTGTGTCCAGTTCTGGGCGCTACATTTCAGGAAAGATGTGGTCAAATTGGAGAAAGTCCAGAGAAGAGCAACAAAAATGATTAAAGGTCTAGAAAACATGAGCTATGAGGAAAGATTGAAAAAAAATGGGTGTGTTTAGTCTGAAGAAGAGAAGTACATAAAAGGTTGTTACAAGAAGGAGGGGGAAAGATTGTTCTTCTTAACCTCTGAGGCTAGGACAAGAAACTGGGATTAAATTGCAGCAGGGGAGGTTTAAATTAGACATTAGGAAAAACTACCTAACTGTCAGGGTGGTTAAGCACAGGAACAAATTGCCTCGGGAGGTTGTGGAATGTAATTGTAGGTTTTTAAGAGCAGGTTAGACAATGACCTGTCAGAGATGGACTAGATAATACTTAGTCCTGCCTTGAGTGCAGGAGACTGGACTAGAAAACCTCTCAAGGTCCCTTCCGGTCCTATGATTCAGTGATTCTATATGGTGTTTTACAGCATGCTCTCTTTGCGTTGGAATAGAGAACACAGTCATCAAGTTGTACATTAAAAAAGCAGTCGGAGATGTTTGCAGTACAGCCTTGAGTGTGCTTTGAGTCATCAGCAAGTCTGCTCTCACTTCTGTAGTGCACCATTTCCTCGGGCTGATTGATCACTGGAATGCTGCTCACACTCCCACGCCAATCCCATTGTAGCAATTTTTTATTTCTGTTTTTTTTTAATCACAATTTATAAAAGTGTCTGGAGGTTGTGGCACTGTAAAGGACACAGCACAGAATAATGCTGGCCCCAGGAAAGTTTTTCTTAGCAAGGGCCAGACTGAAGCTTGGAGTCTACAATAAGGTCTGTGTGGATGGAGCTGTCTTGATTTTAGTGGGCTTAAGCGCAGGGCCTACTGGAGGCTCATTGCAGGATCAAGGACGTATTCAGACAAAAGAGAGAGCACCTGGAAACTGCATATACATTGGAGTAACTCACTGCTATGTCTTCGCTGCAAGAAAGGTGTGTTGTTACATTAAGACAGCTCTCTTGAGGTAAAATTGTAGTGGAGACAAGTCACAGGTAGTTTTTACCTTGATGTAGGCAGTTGAGATCAACCCTATATCCCTTACTTGGGATTTACCTCAGCTAGGTAAAAACTACAATGCCATATCTCACTAGGAATTTACCCCAAAAAAGAAGTCCTCAGTTGTCTCCTGATGTAGCAACTTTCCCCTTGTGTTTCACTGAGAAACACCAATAGCAGAGGTGATCAAAATATCCTGTATTTCACTTTTTTCATATTTTTCGGTCATTTAATGGAAAAAAATGATGAATTTTTCACAGTTTTCATGAAAAATTCACCCAGCTCTGGAGTTGATGAAAAAATGTAAAAGTAAAAATTGCCATGGAAAATGTCATGGGTATGTGCCCTGGGGAAACAAGGGGATGAATGTTTTCAAAAAATGTCCCATTTTCCCCCCCGCTCCACTGGGCACTACTGCCTTTCTGAGGGGTTTGTATCAAGTGATACAGATAACCTCTGGAGGGCCAACAGCAACAGGTTGTCCAAACCACTACCGTAAATGCTGTTGGTATTTGTTACTAAGGGGTTAAGTTAACTTTCCCATAATCCTTATGGGGGGAGCTCTTTGTATCTATTCATCCTCTCTGGGAAGAGTACTCCATTTCCAAGTTCCGGCAATATAAAGTGACTATTATAGAATCATAGACTTTCATAGAATCATAGACTTTAAGGTCAGAAGGGACCATTATGATCATCTAGTCTGACCTCCTGCACAACGCAGGCCACAGAATCTCACCCACCCACTCCTGTACCAGACCTGTGTCACTGAACTCCTCAAATCATAGTTTAAAGACTTCAAGGTGCAGAGAATCTTCCAGCAAGTGACCCATGCCCCACGCTGCAGAGGAAGGCAAAAAAACCCCAGGGCTTATGCCAATCTGCCCTGGAGGAAAATTCCTTCCCCACCCCAATACGGGGTCTCGACCAAACACCCTCGAAGCATACGTGGGCAAGACTCACAGCCAGACACCTGCTAAGACAAGAAATCTGCTGAGTAACTCAGAGCCATGCCCAATCTAACATCCCAAGCCATTGGGGCACATTTACCAACTAGTAGTCAAAAGATGAATTAATCCGGACAAATTAGCCTATTTTCTCATTATATCCTGATTTTGTGAGTTAACGAATTGACCTAGATGCAAGTCCTCAATTTTACATTCAAAACCAGCTAACCGGACGGCTCGCTCATAGGTATAAGTCTGAACAGACTGGTAGAACTGCAAACCATATCTGGTTTGACCTGGCTATCTTCTAAATTTTTAAGAAACATGTCCAGAGTCAGACAAAGATCCATAGCAACCGCTATCGGCACTGCGACCCAGAACGACCACCCCATTTGCAAATTGACTTCTCTACCAAACACACCACTACTTTAAGCCCAACACACCCACTGCAGAAATTTGGCAAAACTATTGGGGTATCTCACAATAACAGAAGATAATTATCACATCAAGTTGAGGATGGAGCAGGGCAATACCTCTCAACCATATCACATGACACCCCGCTCGCCAAACTCACCATACCACCGATGAACGTTACGGTTATCCTCCATTTAACCTATCAAGGGCTTGTCTTGGGAAGCCAGATATGGTCTTTTTACCCCCACTACTCCCCTGGCAGGGCTGTTGCAGAACTCATCCCTCTGGATGTTTACAAATCCTTTGTCTAATACAGTCTAAATTCCCTGATAGCAATTATATCCTTTTTGTTCTGTGGTCCACATTGGTACTGATGCTGAAATCTTCTCCCTCCCTGTATATTTTCTTTATTACTCGGTATTCAGTGAGCACTCATATCTCCCTCTCAGCCTCTTTGTGTTAGGCTAAAAAAAGCCATACTCTTGGTCTTCCTTTTCAGTTATGCCATATTTCACATTCTCAGATCATCCTAGTTTAGCCTTCTCTGGAACCTGTCCAGCTGAATCATCCTTTGTTTAAATCGTATGGAACAAGAACTGCACACAGTATCCAGATGAAGGTCTCACCAGTGCCTGCTTCTGTACACTGGTCTAACACTCCTTCTCTACTGCGAAATCTCTCGCCTGATTATCTCAAGGACCGCAGAAGTTTTTTCTCAGCCCATTGGCGACGTCATACTCATCTCCTGTGATCAACCATACTCCGAGGTCCTTCGTCCTCTGTACTTCCAACTGATGCCTCCGCCCGCTTATTGAACTAATATTCTTTTACATGAATCGCTAAAATGCAATGAACCTTGCACTTTTTACTATTAATTATTCATCATGATTGGTATTACTCAGTATACAAGGTCATCAGATTTTCTGAGTGATATCCCAGTCCTTCTCGTGTTTAGCAATACCTACCCAGCTTCGTGTCATCCCGCCAAACGTTTATCTGGCAACATTCCCTACTTTTTGTGCCATGAGGTCAGTATGAAAAAGATTAAATAGATGCGTCCCCAAACCGACTCAGGAGACGACACTGAGTTAACCTCCCTCCCGCCTGACAATTCACCTTAATATGCCCCATTGTCGTCTCGCCATTTAAACCAGTTTCTTATCCCCCTTCAGTTTCATACTGCCCCATCTTTCCCAATTTGAACTAATAATTCCGTTCATGAAACCGTGTCAAATGCACGTTACGAAATCAGTAAATAGATCCACTGCATCCTTTTCGAAAAATCTGTTAGCTTTCTCAAGAAGGAGATCAGGTTGGCTTTGCATGATCTACCTTGTTTGAAAATACCATGTGGTGTTTGTGTCCAATTACCATTCAACCCAATGTCATTGACTACTTTTTCCTTCACATTATTTTACCAAAACCTTGCCTGTCTGCAAGAGGTCAAAGCTGTGACAGGCCGTGGATTGCCCGGCCACAGCTTTTCCCCCCTTTCTTAAAGTAGGAACTATGTTAGGCAAATTGCACTCCAGTATGGTACACCCCTGAGTTTAACATATTCATTAATAATTCCTGCTAATGGGTTGCAATTCATGCTGCCATTCCCTTTAACATTCTGGAATGGACACTAATACTGGACCCCCTGATCGATCCCATTAAGCTGTTCGAGTTTCGGCTTCTATCCTCAGATTGGAATATCTACCTCCATAGCCTCATTCCCAGTTGTATCCTACCGTTACCTCAGTTCCTCATTAGCCTCGATTAAAGACTGAGGCAAATATGTGTTTAGATTACAGGGCGGCACTAGCAATTAATCCTAACCTCCACTCCTCCTTGTGTTTAGCGGTCCCACTCTTTCTTTCTTTTTGTTTGCTCTTACTTTATTGGCTATAGAACCTTAAGTATAACAACCTATCTGGTGTTTATTCCCTTTGCAAGGTCCAGTCTACATGGCTTTTGGGCTATCTAACTTTATCCCACATCTTCTGACCTCAATAAGGTAGCTTTCCTTGCCTGATGCACTCCCATCTTCCTTTCCTTGTAGGCTTCTGCTTTGTGTCTTAATCCACTCTCTTGAGTTGCTTAGCCTCATCGCAGCCTTTGGTTACCAATTCCCGCCCATGAATTTTCCCTTTTCTGGATGCAGGCTTCTGATAGTTCTGCAACTGTGACCTGAAGTAGTTCCAGGATTCCTCCACCTTTAGATCCCCAAGTTCTTCAGTCCAATCCACTTTCCTAACTAATTTCCTTAATTCTTCAAAGTTAGCCCTTTTGAAATCAAAAACCCTAGTCCCAGATCTACTTTTGTTTATCCTTCCATTTAGTTTAAACTGAATTAGCTCATGATCGCTCGAACCAAGGTTGTCCGCTACAACCATTTCTTCTATGAGGTCCACACTACTCACCAAAACCAAATCTAAAATGGCGTCCCCTTTTGTTGGTTCTTCAACTACTTGATGAAGGAATCCATCAGCTATCGCATCTAGGAAAATCTGATCCCCATTATTATAACTAGCACTTGTCCTCCAGTCTATATCTGGGAAGTTAAAGTCTCCCATGATCACACAATTCCCATTAGTGTTTACTTCATTAAAAACATTAAAAGGGTCTCTATCCATATCCAAATCAGATCCCGGCAGTCTGTAGCACACCTCAAGCACTATCTCAGGGGAGCCTCTAGTAGCTTTCTTCCCCAATGTGATTTTTGCCCAGACAGACTCTGTCTTATCCATTCCATCCCTTCTTATCTCTTTACAGTTAACCTCATCATTGGTATACAATGCTACTCCACCACCTTTGCCTTTATTTCTCTTTCCTAAACAGCACATGCCCTTCAATTCCTGTACTCCAGTCATGACTACTATTCCACTATGTTTCTGTTATCCCTATAATACAGTAACTCCTCACTTAATGTTGTAGTTCTGTTTCTGAAAAATGCGACTTTAAGTGAAACGACGTTAAGCTAATCCAATTTCCCCATAAGAATTCATGAAAATGGGGGAGGGTTAGCTTCCAGGGCAGCTTCCCCTACTCTGCAAGCACCAGAGACGGGGGGTTCAACCTTCAGCCCTCCCACTTCACTCCTTTCCCCTAGCCCTCACCCTTGACCCGCCTCTTCTCCCCCCCCACCTCCTCCCCCTTTCCTTCGCTTGCTGCGTCCTGGCTCCTTCCCTCTCCCTCCCATCCCTTCTAAACACCAAGCCAGCTGATTGCCACATAGGGGAGGGATGGGGAAGTGTGCTGAGTCCTCGCTCGTCCCGCCTCCCTCCTGCCCAGGGCAGTCAGCTGGCTTGTAGCGTTTTGGAGGCAGGAGGGAGGGGTTCTTTGATCCTGCTTCCATCTGCAAGTCTGAGCTTTTCCCTTCAGCCTCATCATGCCTTTGCTCCATCATTCGCTCGAACCCCCTTCTAAACTCGACCAGAGTTTCCACCTGCATCTCCAGTCCTTGGTTCTTTTCTGCCATCAGCTCTATCATGCGGCACTTCATGCAGACAAAATTCTTTTCGGTTGCCCACTCCAGGATCATGTACATGCCGCAGCTTCCACATCCAGTCATCTTCATTGTGTCTTCCACTGCTTGGGTCTCTACAACTGCTGCCTCTGTATCTGTCATAGGCTTCCCACCTAATCTTGTACATCTGGGAAACACAAACCAACCCAAAACACGACCACCCACAACAAAACAAACCCCCAACAAGCACCAAGAGACTGCTAGAACACTGCACAATCCCTTCAGTAGCCTGTGTATTCCTCTGTCTGCCTCAGTCTTCCCCCAAACTCCAACTGAAACTCCCCTGTGTGCAGCTCTGTTTGCTGGCTCCTGTGCCATTTCAGCTGTCTAGGCCGCTGCCTGACTGGCTGGCTACCATTATAGGACCCCTAGCCAGAGAAGCCCCACTCCATAATCAGGGCTCTGCTTCTCTCTCAGCACACTGCCCCTACGTGCCTCCACACATACAAACACAACTACAACTACCAATAGCTACAAATACCTTCTCCTCCAATAGAACTCCACTCAAACTCCCCTGTTTACAGCTCTGTTTGCTGGCTGCTGTGCCTTCCTGTGAAGGTAGCGAATGTCAGAAATTTGAGGCAAATGCATAAATGAGAAGTAGTTGGAAAGAGAGGAAGAAAGTGTCATTGTTTTGATGCTCTTACTGAGATGAACTACTCTCTGTCCTTTGGGTTAGACACTTGGGTGATCATTTTGATTCTAGAGCAGCAAGGTGGGTGAGGTAATATCTGTTACTGGACCAACTTCTGTTGGTGAGAGAGACAAGTTTTTGAGCCACACAGAACTTGTCTTCAGGTCAGCTCTGTGTGTGTGTCTCTCTCTCTCAAAAAAGTTGGTCCAATAAAAGATATTACCGCACCCACCTTGTCTCTGTAATATTGTCAGACCAACACGGCTACAACAACAGTGTATACAACATTTTGATTCTGATATTTTTTCCTCGATTGTCTGGGGACATTAGCGAAACCTTCTGGGGATCATTCATTTAATCTTCATAGATACATAGGCAATCACATGCAAAAGATGAGATTGATTCCTGCTGTACTCATTTCCTGCCTTGATTTTTGTGCCAGATTCTCACCCTGAGTCTGCCAAATGCTAATAGTCTGTCAAAATTCTGGTGTGCATTTAGGCTGAGATTTTCAAAGCTGCCAAGGGGATTTGGGCACACAGTTCCAATTAATTTTAATGTAGGCATCTGAATCTCTCTCGAAGCTTTGAAAATCTCAGACTTAATTCCTTCCCTTCCCACCATTCTCAAGTTACTCCTCACTCCAGGATTCCAGTGCACCTGAGAATTACAGGGAATCTAGTGCTGTGCCTTCAAAGCACTTTTCTTCACACTGCAGTGTCTTTATGTCTGTGTTCCACTTTTCCCTCTTTGTTTGCTGTCTAATTTACTATTAGTAATGTTGTCTCCATTGCAGGCCATTTCCAGAGACCAGCCCTCTACATCCTTAGCCCTTGGTTGTTGGAACTATCTCCTCCATATGATGCCACATTTATATCGCAAATCTCTGTTCTGATAATTAATTTGAAATCTTCTCTACTTGCATATGATGGCAAAGATGCAGGCATAAGAAAAATACGAGCAGAATGTGAACTGAAAATATAGAGCAGCCACATCCCATACAACAGTCCACTGAGAAGAGATTCCTTTTGTCTACCATAATTTGGGTTTAGTCTCCATTTGTGTTTGCTCAAAAGTTTTCATTTCAGTTCCAAAGGGGTTTGCAGCTTGTTCCATTTTGGAGATGAGGTTGTGTGTAGTCACAGTCCCACAAGTTTGAAAAGCCTCATTCTCCCATGATTGAATCCCTCTGTTAGCCCATCAACCATCCTAGGGCTTTCTGAATTGCTCTAACTCCAGCCGGCACTCGCAGATATACAGGAAAATCCTACATGACTTGCATTATGTGGAAGCCTTTTCCAATAAAAACAGAGAAAAGTCTCCATGCGGTGGCAGAGAGAAGCCATACAATATTTACCGATACTCTTATAGCAGGCTGAACTTAAACCAAAGCTGATTTTGAGTGCCTTGGAGCTTCCAGTGCCATCCAACTCTTGGCCTCTGTACTGGGGCGTCCAACACTGGGGGCCATAATGTTCGTTGCAATAGAGATGGTTGCCCGCTATGAATGGACTGGAAACAACCAAGCTCATTTCACTCTGACTGCTGAATGTTTGTCAAATGGTAATTTTTAGTTGCCAACACCTCAGTTATATTTGATCCAGTGATAGAGAGATGGAAGACTTTGTATCCCATTACCATGGCCTAAAACATTCAGGGCCAGATCTTCAACTGGTGGAAACTGAGATCTGTCGATCAAAATCAGTAGAATTTCACCGATTTACAACTGCTACAAGTATACCCTTGGTCTCTGAGGTATTGTCTACTGATCTCTGTGTGGTTCCCCTTCCTTGTAACCCATCCCCACTCCCCCATATGTGTTTCATCAGCTAAAGGAGGAAGCAAGGTTTTTCTGCTGGCATTAATGTACTTGTTATAAAATTTGGCTATCCTTAGGAGTCGACCTCTTTGTCTGATGTTGCCTGGCAGAACTGGAAGCTGTCTACACCTGGGCACCCAATTCCTGGGTGTAAATACATAGATTATGTGAGAGTTTGAAAGTCTAGCCCTTAGATGCTAATTAGGTTGATTATCCAACTTCACACTAGATACCTTGAGAGTATAATGTTTTGTAGGTGTCTTGTGTTTTTCACAGCTTTGCAGTATATTTGATCACATATATGGGGAATGGTTGTTATTTTCCGTAAAGGCAATTGTAATATTTCAGATACAGTGTTCATGAGTCTTTCTATCACTGAATTGAGTCTCAAAGTTAGAGCAGAATACTGGGATTCAGGATTAATGAGTTCTAGCCCAAGCTCTGCCATTGACTCACTGTGTGACCTCACATGTCTTTTCACCCTTCCATGCCCCGTTTCTGTTTATTGCACAAAGTTATTAAGAGACAGTGTTCGCAAAGCACACTGGAATCTTTGGATGAAAGTTGCTACGTAAGTTTAGAGTATTACTGTTATTTTATTAATAACTCCCCTTTAGTGCAAGTTCAGTTCAGAATCATCCACTCCGGAGTGCAATAGTTTATTCAGAGGGTTAACTGCTGGACCTGATTGAGAATTGAAATTTTAATGCACAAGAGATGTGTAACAAGAAATCACTTTTTTGGAACTGTTAGCTGTGAAAGGATTTGGAGGTAATTGTATGACAGATCCCCTGGAAAATTAATTGACATGACTGATGCCCCAATACAGTCCATTCATGTTTTTTTTCCATATATAATATTTCTTTCATATTCAGAAGAATTCTTTGTTTAGTCAGTTTCACTCACTCTGGAAGCTCCATGCTGATATCAGCCTTTTTTTCTTTCTCTCTCTCTAACTTGGTCCTGCATTTGAAGATGTAGGATTGGATTTTCAGAAGTGATCAGCATTGGTCTAGCATTGCTCCTGTTCGAGCCAATGGGAGCTGAGTTTGCCAGTGCTGAGTGCTTTTGAAAATCCCACCCACTGTTCAGTGTGTGACACCTCAGATATCCCTCAGAGTCAGAGGAGACACTAATGCTATGAACACAGCATCTTGGCTTCACTACAGGAGCAAGCAGAAAAGCAGCAAGACTGTTGGGGCATCATGTCCCACCCAGTACAAATAGCACAGAACAGAGATCATTACAGGCCAAGTGAACTGTTACACTGTAAACGTTCCGTTTTGCAACTCCACTGCAGCCAGAAAATCCCTGTTTACCCTGTTCCATGGTTAAAGAGAACAAAGAAAGGTGGGTGTTTTGCAAAGAGGAAGGGAATATTTTGTTGGTTTGGTCAAATCTTAGCTGGAACCATCAGAACGCTGCTGCAGTGTGAGCTGTTCTCAACCACACCTACGTGAAGTCTCTCCACCTCCCCAAACCACACATTCTTCTTCATCTTTTGCCTTCTCAAAGTACACGCAATGGATTTGGTAGAAGCGTTGGTAAAAATCAAACTCCTTCAACATTACTGAGTTCATTGGAACTCTGTGTGTGTATGCGATTAAATTAAAATAATAGTATGGGGATTTTGACAAAAACTGGCAAAAAACAGGAAATTCAGTACAAGCAGTAATGTTTTTCATTTCTGTAACATCTGTCAACTGAGGATTCCCAGAGCATGTTATACCTCATATGGGTATACAATTGGGAGGGTCTGATTCTCCCCGATATGCGTCTCTGTGTTCATTGTTGGAAATGGCTTTTTGATTATTAGCAGGGAAGGTATCAGATGCTTTGGAATTCTCTGTTTGTTTCTGAGGGTCTGTCTACACTGCAGCTGGGAGCATGCTTCTCAGCACAGGTAGACAGCTGGGCTAGCTCTGTTCAAGCTAATGCACTAAATGCAGTGCAGCTGGGGTAGCACAGGCGGCAGCTCGGGCTGTAGCCATCAGAGTACAGACCCGTATGGTCCCCCTGTGTACTTAGGCCAGTGACCCAAGCTGCTGCCTATGCTACCTCTGGCTGTACTGCTATTTTCAGTTCATTAGCTTGAGTAGAGCTAGTGCATCTGTCTACCCAAGCTGGCAGGTCCTGTGTAGACATAACCTGAGAGGAGGATCAGGCCATGTGTCTAAATAATACTTTATGTAGGCTGATATCACTGCTAGTGTAAAACAGCCTCTACTAAAACCCCTCCCATGCCATTTGAGATCCACCTTGTAACCAGCATAAAGCACTGCTTCAAACTACTCTTGTTCTAACGGCTTTACTGGTGCCCTTGGTAAAGCCAGAGTAGCAGCTTTGATTGGGAAGGTAGTGGACCTGGAAGAAATATTGAGCAGTGAGTTGTTCAGATACTGTAATTGGAAAGATGCAGTATCCCACTGTTAGCTTTCTCCTGGCAATGATGCCGAAGCAGTCAAAGTATTCCCTTATCGTTACCTGTCCCTCTGTGCCTAAAAAGGTTAGAGAAACATCAGTCAGGAATGGGCTAGAATAGATATACTTTATCCTGCTCAGTATGGGGGGATGGAGTGGCCTCATGATCCCTTGAAGTCCTTTCCAGCCCTATATTTCTAGGATTCTGTGACTGGAATGGCTTGGACGGCCATTGCCCTGTGGATTGGCCTTCAGGATCATTCTGTTTCCACTGTAGTGTTTGAAGGAGGAGGCTGTGAAGGTGTCTGAACCAGAAACTGAGCTCTTGGCTCCAAAATGTGCAGCAAGAAAACAGAGATGTTCTCTTCCTCTTTGGTATAACTAGGAGACTCGATGGTTTGGAGTCTCATTTGTGCAGATACAGCAAACATGGCTCAGACTTTTTTCACTTGACCTTGTTGAAATGTTTATAGTTGTCACCAAAGTGACTTCCAGTTTCAGAGAGTTAGTTCCAATATTTCTCTCCTCTTCTGACAGTTGAACATTTTCCCACCAAACCAGCTTCCTCTTACATGATAGATGATGATGATTTCTCACTGCAGATGGGAACTCCTCACCTTTTTATTTTACAGACTGGTTTTAATTTGGCAGGTCTCATTCTTTTTCTTTGCAGTGAGATGCAGAACTTTTTCAAACCATGAGAAAAAAAAAGATTCCTAACTTCTTTTAGGTCCTTCTGAGACTTTGCAGGGAACTTTAATAATAATTAAAAAAAAAAAGCATCTCATTTGGAAATCTACACCAAATTTGTACCAGTCTCCCCTCAGAACAGGCTGACTAGTGCAAATTACATTTCACAATCATAACTTTCAAGAATACCTCCTTTTGAGTGATGACACTCATTTTAATCCCAAAGTTCTTACTTATTCCTCACGTGATACGTTTACGAACAGGATGATATCACAGGGTTGTCTGCAACAGCAGCATTGGACTGAGTGACCCAGGAGGACCTTTCTAGGCCTATGTCCTATGTTCCTATTTTCAACACACATTTGGTGTCCCCCTAACTTTAATTGTCAAAAATGATTTGGGTCAGAAATAAGGAATCATAAATCTAATAGAAAGTTCTTTATACTAAAGTAATTATCATTTTAAGTTTTCTACATAAATAATTTTTCATATCCTTCATTTTTGTCTTTGTCACATATTGTAACCCACATCTGAGCTGTGACAAGTTCAGAGATAGTTCACAGTGGGTTGCTAGAGCAGCTGGTCCATAATCCAGATTTTATGGCCGAGTCTACATTTGTACTATTTGTTCAATGGGAGAATATAGCACAATGTCTTTCTTGCATTTTGCCCAATATTATGGAGTCTCATGTGTGCCTTTGTGTTTTTTTAAAACAATACCAGAATATTTGCATGAAAACAGATTTTTAGAAATTAATTTTTCTATATCTCTTGCCCCATGTTTCCATCATCCACTGATGTCAGTATCATCCCCGCAGCAACCAGCTGTGATGCACTATCACAGACAGGATGGTAACTACTCCCTGGGCAGTTGGCGCCAGTGAATTATAAGCATCAAGGATCATGTTTTCATGCAACTATTCCAGATTTGCATGAAGTTACCTGTAAAATCTCTAATGCTCAGTTTCTGGGATGACTGTGGTGGGCTTGTTATTAGTGTTGTATCAACAATGATCAGTGGCTGAGAGTATTTGAACTGCATTTAATATACAGCCTGAGCAATCCTACCATGCTACCACATAATGCTCTATTTGGTGTGGCTCATAGAAATTGGTTAGCTAGTTCTGTCTTTTACATAAGGAGCAGACACTGCCTAGTACCATTAGGATTCCGGCAGCTGAACAAGATGTAATTCCAAATGCTATATCAAGCTGGCTCCTTGGCTCAGCCAGAAATTGTTATAGAGTAGGAGCTCAGGAATGAACATGAGCTTCCATACCAAGTGACAAAGGAAGCCAGGTATCTTCCATGGATTTTGTGTTGACCTGTGGGATAGTGGTGCAAACACAAAGGTTCCATGGTGTCCTCCATAGACTGGCTTTTAGAACTGCATTGGCAACAACTGTGCAGAGAGTTACTCATTGACCACAGAGCAAAAGGAGAGCGATCAGGATGGTAGGCAGTGGAATAATGGAAGCGAAAATAGGTCATCTACATTGTTGATTGCATTTTTGACTATAGAAGGAGACAGGGTATCTTCGGGGGATCTCCAGAGGATGCATCTGAGAAAAGAATCTCATCTGGTTTGTCAGAGCTGCCTTTTTATTTTTTTCTGCCAGTCTGTGTGAGCTGCTAGGAGGGAAACAATCTGTGGATTTTGTTTCTCTTCCCTTTGATAATATTGGCATAAGGTGAAATCAGCTTGATGGCGTCAACATGGGCTCTAGCTGCCGCCTTCTCTGAGTGTAGTTCAGTAACAGTTCTCCATCGCTCCCTCACTCGCTCAGTTTCTCTCTGTTGGAGAAAATGGGTTCTTGTTTTGCTCGGTTTTTTCCCATGAGAGCTCATCAGCTGATGCCATCAACCCACAAGGCTGTGATTGGTGTTTATTTTAGAAGGGCGTTGTGGGTCTATCACAGAATATATTTTAAATCACCTTTGATAGCTTCAATAAACAAAACTTAGCTTTTCTCTCTATTTCTGCCCCCACCCCCACTCCAAAAAAAAGAGAGAAAGAGAAACTCTTGTTGTCTCTCATTTATTATTTTTCTTTCTGTGAGAATTTTCCCAGATGGGAAAGCAGAAGTGGCCTTTTTGAAACAATGTTGGCAAACGGCTTCTGAACAGAAGAGAGGAGCATCGGCAGCCTGCCTGTAAACGCTAGTGAAATACGGCTCTGGAGATGGGACAAACAATGATCTTTTGGGTCCAATTTGAGTCAACAGAGTCCATTCACCTGTCCCTACAGGGATTTTTCTTAATGTACAGATATCTTTGAAATGCTCTTGAAGAGGGATTGGCTGACTCATAGGAATGCTGATGGGATGCAGAGTCAGTGCTGGCAGTGGCTGTATGCTATTACTATGAGATGGCCATTCGGTGGCCTCTGTAAAGTGACTTGATGGTCTCATTCCAATCCCCAGTGGGTAGCTCTCCACATCAGAGCAAGTGCTGTTATAACACTGCCCCCTCATTGGCATTCCAGCAGAGAGATAAAGGGCTGAATGGACCATGGAGGTATGTCTCTCAGATCTTCAGTTAGTTTCTCTGGATCAGGTGTGAGACGCGGTAGCATGATGAAGAAGCTAGTAAGGCCACTGCCTGTGCTGTATTTGTGCTGGGGACAGAGGCCTTCACTGCTGAGGCTTTCAGTGGCATCACCTGATACAAGAACTTCATTGAAAAAGGATTGTAGCCTCTGAATTTCCTGTTGCTGCAAGCAGGAGTCTATAGAGAAGCCTGAAGGTCTCAGACTTTCATAGGTGGTCAAAGGAAGTACTGGGGCATGTAGCTTTAATTAGACCTGTTGTGTATAATTATTCCAGGCACATGTGAGGACCTTAATTGTCCTGTAAAACATAGCAGACCAATGAAGCTATTTGCTGCGCATCAGTATTAGCTACATAGGCAAGCAGAACAGTGTATTTGGTACCAGATCTACCTAACACATAGGGCAGTTACCTGACTTGACCTAGGATTCAGGGGCTCTTTGAACAGTTGAATAATCAGCTGAAGAGTATGACAGCAGAAGAGAGTAGAGGTGTTAGTACAAATGCGGAAACCTCAAGATGCTGCTGGTGCTGTTGAAAATGATGGACATCAGCATCTGTTTACAATCGAGGACAGTCAAGCATAGATGATTGCAGAGGATTTGTCAAGTCTTTCCTTATTAGAGGGCAGAGAGAACTGATTTCAAAGTAGCATGGTCATTATTCATTTCATTGGCTAGATGATTAAGTAAGGTTGTAGGCACCAAGAATCCATGCATATTTAAGGTGTAGTGACTGATACTTTGTTTCTGTATTGAATGATAACAAAGAAGTAACAATACAGCATCATATACATAAAAAGGCAAAGTACCCAACCTGGATGGTTGAAACATCTAATTTTACTCCTCCTATAACCTGCTGCCATGTGGTTGGGATACTCTGGATAACAGTAAAGTCTGAATCGAATTGCTCACAGTTGGGGGTTCTGGTAAGATCTCAGGCCTGTAAGATCACATGAGCCACGCTTGACCAGTCAACCAACATTTAATTCTCCCAAGATGGATATTTAGTGATTATTGTGTTCCGATTCCAGCCTCCCAACATGTGTTGAGCTCCCTATGAAACAGATTCCAGCTGCCCATGATTTGCCGGGCAGTTCAGCCTCCCATTATGTAGAAAATAGCAGTCCTGTTTCTGGAATGGTGCTCACAGATACGAAGTTGTCACTGTCAGTGAAACAGTCACCCTCACTCAATGATCCACGCCATCACCATCTCCAGGCCAAATCTGATGCTCCATGGCCTGATCTCACAAGGCTGTGCATGGGAGCTTCTGTTGCTGCTAGGAAGTGGGGTGCTCATGGGATTGGGTGCCAGGTTTGTTCCTGACCATGGAGTGATTTTAAAGAGACTTCACTTGTTTGATAGTGTGCTTTATAAAGCAAGTCCTCTGCCCTGATTGTGGCCCTCTAAGCAGTCCCACACCATGTGTCTGAGGAGGATGGCTGATCCCATCCATCCTCTGGCCCACCATGTCCTGCTCACACCTGCCAACTGATCTCAGTGATAAGCACACCCTACATGATCCCTACATGAAGGCTTCTTACTTTCACCCCCATTCAGCTATATCAGCTCCATTTCTAAGGAACCTCCACGTGGTTTGCCCTAAGCCAGCTAGTGCAGTTTGGTAAGTGTTCTTCTTCTGCTGGAGAGTGAAGACGTCTAACTCCCTAGTGAATGGCTGCCAGGGAGACAGGAAGGTAGGGTTATCTGTTGCTATTCACCAAGGAAAATCATTCTACAGGTGGTTACACAAGAACCTGTCAGCACAAGAGTCTGAGGTACATGCACAAGCAGCATGCAGTCTGATGAGTATTTGGTCTCCTGTTTTTACCAAAGCTCCAACAGTTGCCTCTTCAAGGCAAGAGAAAAAATAATAATCATTGTCAGCAGAGAGTGACTTTCAGTCCACATCACTGGTGGTTCTGTTTTCAATTGTGAGCGAGCTCATTACTATTAGGGGTGTTCGACTGACAGCTCTGGGGAATGGAGAACCACCATTTAACAGGTCTGGCATGATTGGTACATCATGGTGCCCCACTGATGTCACTAACCCCTGACCTGAAGGTCCCATATTTGAGACACAGCAGAATCCATGGAACCAATATCAGTCTTTGGCCTTTGTGCAGACACCCAACAATGCCGTACCTTGTGAGGATGTTTTTTTGTGATGTAAATGCTGCCTGCTGTGACGTGGACTGAGATCCTCCATAATTACCTCATATGGGTTACTGAATAGCCAGTGGGTGGCAATAAAGCTGATTTACCTCCCCTGTGAGTCTGGACTGGAAACACAGGCAACGTAGACATGAAAGACACAATATCCCACTAACAGTCTCTTGAGCCAGCTAGTCAACCTTAAAGAGCATTTTATTATGCAAAGTACAGAAAACATTTAACAGGACTATAGAGCCAGGTTACTGTCACCAAGCTCCTATCTTAACAGGAATTCATTGATTGAAACAGAACCCAGAGATGAAGTCCAGCATCTTCACACGTGAGTGCCCAATATTACCCTCCTAGATCCATATTTAAGTGTCTAACTGGTGCCATCCAGGCATAGGAATTTTGGTCTCGGTGCATGTAACTTTCCTGGAAGGTTTAGGTGATTGTTATCCTTCCTTTTTTTGCTTTGTAGGGTAGCTGGTGACATTTCTCCTTTTTATGATGCTTTCACACCAGTGAGGTTCTCCAGAAGGTCACTTCTGCTTTCTCCTCTGGGAAAATGTTCACAGAGTGAAAAATAATAAATTAAAGAAGACAAGAGTATCTCTGTTTTAGAGCTCAGCGGAAAAAGCAGCATTCTGTTTATTAAAGATAACATAAGTGATGGAAATTTACCATACGGAAGAAGCCATGCCTGATTTGATCACAAATGTATCATTTCCATGACCTCCAACATTTCACACGCAGTGAGGCAGAAAAATCAGAAGTATTGGAACCATGTTTATAGCAGAAATGGTCCCAACCCAAATCCTGGAATCCCAACACTCTTGACCTTTGTCCAGCCCCCAACTCTGTAACGAGCCAAACCAAGACCTCTGACCCATACCTCCTGCTGAACTTCTTTTTAATGCAGAGGATGTTTGAAATCTGACTACGAATTCTGTGGCTCAGGTAGTGCAGTAGTGTACAAGTCGCAAGTTGGTTCTCCCATACAGGAGAAGAAAACAACCCCCTTATGGGCCTCATCCTCCTACAGTAATTATCAATGAAGAATACACAGTTATGTCGAGGTAGTAGAACTGGCCCCTATGGATTGAGACTTCTTCTGTCTCTTCCTGTTTGATTGTATCTCATGCATTCAAGGCAGTGGTGGAGAAATTGTCTGCTAGAAAAGCATATTTAAAGCCTATGTAATACTGAATGAGTAGTTTAAAAATGCTGGTCTCCAGGAAATGTGTGTGTTTGTATGTGTGCCTGCTCATGCATGCACATCTGGTGGATATATGTGTATATGGTCATATGGATGTGTGTAAATGTAACCACGTGGAGGTGTGTATACACATACCTATGTGTATATCTACATGTGCACACACACACACTTGCAGCTATCGAACTCCAGCTTCCTTTATGTGATCTTTTCCACTTATCACGCGCCTGATAAGAATTCTTGACCAATACTTTTCACTTGGTTCCTGCTTTCCATGGTGGAAGGTCAGTGATATAATGGGTGGACATAGGCATATCCATTCTGTGTGTGAATAAATGCTAACTTTTGTCCCGTCCTACTGACATAGTTTCAGGTATTCTGAAAAGTGTGGAAAAGTCAATTATTTCTGCCTGCAGTATGAATGCAAATATCTAGCACAGTGTCTAGTCACTGGCTGTGAGCTCATCAGATCAGTTGCCTGGAATGGAAATTTTCTAACCAGTGTGGATCCTGCCTGCGTTCATACACTTCTTGTGGCAAAACTGATGTGCAAAGAGAAGGGCATATTTTAACATTGTGTTTGCTTATAGTGAGGCTTCGGTACAGCATGTGTGTAGTGTGAACTGAGGGTAAGAGCAGACTAGACCTTTGAGTGGTGCAGCATGCTCAGAGTGCAGGAGCATGGGGGATCACTGATCTGAGCTACTGTGTTGCGATTCTCTTACAACTGCCCCGGCTCCTCTACAGTGGCTGGATCGACTTTAAGGAAAATCTTTAATGGTGTTAACTCTAGCTTCATTCTCAGTCTGCTCCGTGAGCCTGGCACTGGAGGGGGTCAGTACTCACACCATTGACCTACATTTACTGCCTAGCCTTCCAGTCCCTTACGTTGCATTTTTAAAAATTGGGGCCCTTGGTTTGTTTTGATACGTCGTATTTTAAGGGGCTGGGACTCTACTCTCATGTTTGTTTCCATTGTGGTGTTTGGCCTCCGAAGCCCCTTGGCGGGGTGTAGAGAGGATGTTAAATATATACACACACTATGACCATTATTTATTTATTGTTATAGTCCTGTAGGCCCCCATCTCGGTTTCTTGGCACTTCACTCACTTAATCTCTCCATTGCTTTGTTCACACGTCTCTCTGGACACTGCGGAGAAGCTGCTTTTTTACATCTCTGTTTGTTTTGAATGACAAGGGAGAGACTGTCAGATTCCCAGGCTAGAGCACGCTGTGACTGCCGCTTTGAGACACAAGACAGTGTAGTGTGGGAGCGACTGGTGAGAAAAAGCTCATGCTGTAGCGAGAAAGCCAGACGTCTGCAACCATCAAACCATTCATGTGGTTGCAATTGCTGCTGGTGCAGAGAGAAAAATATGAAGCCAATTGGGACTGCTGCACTGTCCTACTGATCACCCAGTGCTTCAGAACCCAGCTCCCAGAGCAGACAGAAAGGCAGAGGAGACCAAATGGTTGGGAACAAATTTAATGGAGATGTGTTTAGCTATGCAGGCCTCCTGACTCACGCAATTCTGCTAAGCCAACCATGATGGAATCTCATACGTGACCCCCCAAGGCAGACAGGCTGGGGATTTATCTATTTGATTCTGCAGTACTAGAATAATGGAAAGAGGGAGGACCATTCTTGCCACAGATGTGAGCAGCTAGAAGGGCTCATAGCAAACATGGGGAAACTAATGCTCAGCCCAAGAACTATCCAGGATTTGTGAATGAAGTTGATGTCAGAACAAGTTGATATTGGTTAAGTTGATGGCTAGCTGCTCACCAGGCTCTTCCAATGCCACAGAGCTCAGCCACCACCCAGCTGCTCCAGGCACATCTGTAAGTCTTCACCATCAAAGCTGTGCAGCGTCTGAGTTTTTGGCACACCAGTGAGATGAGCCAGTAGGAGGAGATGTGAAAAGAAAAGATAGGGTAGCTGTTAGGATGGATTAGCTGAATACAGAACTGAGCAAGGGAGATGTCCATTCTTTCATAGTTCTCAAGGACCATCATTTCTGATTCATTCAGGTATTGAGCCAAATTGAGTCCTGGCTTACATTAGGTTCCAGTGGTAGCTGTACCCGCTTACTCCAAGCATGGATTGCCCCACTGCATTCATAGAATCATAGAATATTGGGGTTGGAAGGGATCTCAGGAGGTATCTAGTCCAAGCCCCTGCTCAAAGCAGGATCAATTCCCAACTAAATCATCCCAGCCAGGGCTTTGTCAAGCCTGACCTTAAAAACCTCTAAGGAAGGAGA
>NC_133792.1:2259426-2293700 GCF_003597395.2 Chelonoidis abingdonii
CCACTGTAACCCCTAGGTCCTTTTGTGCAGAACTGCTGCCTAGCCACTCGGTCCCTAGTCTGTAACAGTGAATGGGATTCTTCCGTCCTAAGTGCAGGACTCTGTACTTGTCCTTGTTGAACCTCATCAGGTTTCTTTTGGCCCAATCCTCTAATTTGTCTAATTTCATTGACCTGCAGGTTCCAGATGACTTTAAACCAGCATGGAAGAACAGTGATGGGCGAGCCGCAGACCCTTGCTCAGAGAAACACACCAGCACCTTTAAAATAATACCAAGGAATTTAATGCCAACCACAGGGGCAACAGCACATTATTGTCCAGCATAGAGCACCCTTCCAAATTCCTATCTGAGTATGTGAACACTCACCTCTCACTTGATGTCGCTGGATCCTATGGTTGGCTCAGTTCCTGTGGTCCTTTAGCACTGGCTGACAGGCTGGGCATATTCAACGAAGGCCCAATGGCATGGAATGCCTTCACAGAGGAGATCTCCTAAAACCCTTGGCTGCTTAGCAAAGCCTGTCTGTCCCAGCTGGCCTTTCCTTGACCGTTTGTAGGGGCCCCTCCCTTTCCAGCCCCATTTCTTTGTGTACCATTTGAGAGAATATCCTGTTCGTAGGTGTACCCTGCTCGGTGTCATCCTCTGAAACATTCCTGTTCTAGCTGGCTGTATATTTAAGATGATTGGTTCTTTTGACTGATTCTTAATAGTTTCTGCTTTGTTCAATATTGCTCAGGGACTGAACTGGTTTGTCACAGGTTCCTTCTACATCAATCCAGCAATAAATAGAAATAACACCATGGCTGAGAATGCACAGATACAAAAAGCAAGAAATTCAAGGCTATGACTCCTTCCATAACTGTAATGTGGGCAACGTGTCCAAGTAACAGCACTTTGCCCTACTGCAGCAGTGTCCATCCAAGGGTCTCAAAGTGCCTAACAAACATTCATTATATAAATTTCTCTTCTTCAGTGAAAGGCAAGATGGTCTGGTTGATAAGGCACTGAGCTAAGGTTCAGGAGAGCTGGGTTCTGTTCCCAGCTCTGCCACTGATTTCCTGTGCAAGCTCTAACAGATGGCTTCCCCTCCCACTTTTTGTCTGTCTTGTCTACTTAGAATGCAGGCTCTTTGGGGGAGGGACCATGGTTTTGTCTTTGTACAGCACCTAGCACAGTGGGGTTCTGATCTCATGCGGCAATTCTAAGCACTACTGTAGTACAGCTAATCAATCACAGTACATATTAGCCCCATCATATGTAAGGGGAAACTGAGGCACAGAGTGGTGATTTTTCCCAGAGTCACACAGAAAAATGTTTAGAAGCAAAGGTCTCCTGGCACCCAGTCCTGGGCACTGACCACATCCTTACTCTCAGGTATCCATTTAACAGTGTGTGTAAAGTATACACAGGACAGGAAGTTACAGCTGTGTGGGAACCGTGGTTTGAGTATGTAAATGATCGGACATAATTGTGCGTTCTTATATTTTCTCCATGGATACATTGGTGCATGTACCTGAGCACAGAGATTAAATTGACGCTGGTGAATGAGTCAATCAGGATAGCTGAGGAATCCCCACAGGGAAATGACAGTACTTCAGGAGTTCAGCATTGCAGCCCAAGGTGCTGCACAGCACCTGCTGGAGTTGGCTGGGCTGTTATCTCTGGCTAAGATCAGTAGTGCTACTGAGCATCAGGGAAGTTGTAGCTTCTTGCTGCTAACATGGATTTCCTTTGTCCCCAGAGCAGTTACCAACATGTGAAAGGTAAATCTAATGGCTGTTAAGAATCAGCGATTAGCGGTGTTAGTCTGTATCTACAAAAACAACAAGGAGGCCGGTGGCACCTTAAAGAGTAACAGATTTATTTGGACATAAGCTTTCGTGGGTAAAAAACCCACTTGTTGAGTTAGTCTTTAAGGTGCCACGAGACTCCTTGTTGTTGTAGTGGCCGTTGCAGTTGCCTGCCACTGCTAACCCAGTACCACTAGCAATTTGTGTTGTTTGTACTGAGTATCCTGCAGCTGCACCTGTCTGTCCACTGAGTTAGTGTTAAGCCTGACCCTCAGCTGGTGAAGATCCCGATCACTCTGTTAATGTCAGTGTAGCTCAGCCGAGGTGTGTCAGCCACGCCACTGGATCTGGCCCTGTGACTGCAGCTGAAGTGGGAGACTCGAGTACCCCACATTTGTCTCCTGAACTGGGTATAACTCAGTTACTAGCTCATGTATAAACAGAGACAATACTGGGGTTAAAACCCTGCATAGTCCAGAGCTTTAACCCAGTCATAGGCACATGGGTTGGGACCCATTTACACTCCATCTTTATTCTGGAACTGGGTCAGGTCATACTTGGCTCCATTGACTCCTTTACAGCTGCAGTGTGGATGAAGCATTAGCGCCCAGGGCAGGCGTTCCTTTGAGTCTGCTAGAGGCAAGACAAGAAAGGGGGCTGGGCTACAAGGAGGGGAGATGTGGGTGGCTAGAAAGGGGTTTTAATTGGATTTGATGAAACTAACAGAAAAATAATAGCAGGGGTAGCAGAGCTAGAGAAAAACAGAAGGGATTTAAAGTAAAACCAGTGGCTAGTCATTACTCCCCTGGGGTCCCCAGAGTCTGAAATCACTCCCTTACGAATTTCCCAAGGGTCCTAGTGTTCCTCATTAGCTAGCAATGCCTCTGTCACTTTAGTGATTTTCCTACACTGCAGCCTCTTCCTAGTCCCTATGCATGTGAGCCCCAGGTTGTGCCCAGAGCTGTGTTGATTCCCAGTACAGCTTGAGTCTCTAACAAGCTGAGGGAGGAAAACACACAGCCCTATTTCTCCCAGTCCCAGATTAGTGTGGGCAAGTGCGGTCGCACATGTCTGTGTGTGCAGATTGGGAGCAAGGGGTTGGCACTGTGCAGTTCCAAGTCAATGCCAGCCCTGCCGTTTAGCATCATCAGTTTTCACTCTTCCCCACCTGCTGATTAACTTGCCCTTGTTCTCCAGAGCTCCACAGAACTGCTGCTTGGGGCAGGAAACCCAGCCCGGCACCTTGCATGACTAGATCCAGGCAGAAAAGTGAAAGTTGCAGAAGTTGCCCTCTCTCTCCCCACCTTTTTCAGCTGACATTAGCACAGTCTGCCGTCCACAGTATCCTGTCTCAGCCAAGCTGACAGATGGACGGCTGTCAGGGGCATCATGCTACGGGTGCCAATTCCACTCTCTTGCTAGTTCTGCTATCTTCTTAATTTGCAGAAGCCCAGCTCATTCCCAGGGCCTGCCATCTGGTTTGGCAATTGAAGTCAACTTGCTAAGCTTCTTGACAGCAGCGTCAAAGTCTAAATAGAGTCTGAAAATCTTGAAAACATTTAGCACTAGCACACTAGGTTTGCAGGACTCCGAGGGATCCCCTGGATTGTAACACAGCCTTTGCAGGCCAAGTTTGGAAGGGAAAAGCAGCATTTTACAGCCAAAGATCTGCAATATTTGTCAGCTAAAGTACAAAGGAATGAGTGGCTTTGCAATACTTCCCAAGCAAGATTTTGTATGGGATCATTTGCTCCCCTGTCTAGTTCATATCAGAGAAAAGCTGGCTTCATTTCAAAGGCAAGAAAGACAGTAATCAGAGCGATCTTCTGCAATGGGTCGTGTCAGCCTGGCCTCCCTGTCCTGTATCTGCACTGTTCTGAAGATGCATGGTATGGAGTAAGCTTGACTTATCACTATCCATGAACACAGAGACCTGTGGTTAAAGGCAGTGCCAGTACAAAGATGCTTCTGTGCTGGGAGATAGGTAGGCAGGGCTGTGGCCCAGAGGGCTCTGCTCTTGTCTCTAGTATGGAGTTGAGTCTGTGGAGGCTGCAGGGCCAAGCATGCAGGGATGATTGGGTCAACAGAGGGCGTTGCATGCTGAGGTCTCGTTTCCACGACCAGCGCTTCCCTAGTAAAGATGAGAGCAACTGCGTCTACTCTGTTTGATGCAGCTTGCCCTAGGGACCATATTGCCCTCAAGCTGTGGGCACGTTTGCAGTGTGGCTCTCAGTTGGGGAAGATGTGGGCTCCCTGTGTGTCAGCTGGAGAGTGGGTGATAGTCTCTGTACCGGAGCCCCAGGGAGTGAATGGGACCACACTGGAGTAAAGGCTGCTCCCACTCACCAAGCGGTTTAATCACCACAGGCCAAAGGCGAACCTCTTTCCTCAGCTTCTACTCAGCCCTCACTCCCACTAGCTCCAATGAGGGGTTGTCTGAATAGGGACCAGTAAAGACCTCAGGGTTTGGCTTTAATATTTTAATGTCAGTTGCAAAACTGAATCACTTGTACAAGTGCAACCAGGTTATTTTGTGTCAGACCCTATTTCTGGGGACAGATCCATAGATACCACGACGGTGGCTGCAGTGAGGCCTAAATAGGACAGGGCACAGCCAGGTGAGAGCAGGAGACTGGACAGCAGACAAGGTCACATGCACCTGTCAGTGGTAACAAAGCACAGCTATTTCCCTAGTAACATAGAACGTGATGTTCCCCTTGGAACCTGTTTCAATGTGAAATCTCTGAATCTGACCGCTTTCCCCGGCACCCCTTAATGGCAGTTGATTTGTGGGGGCTGTGAGGAAAGGGAGCAGATATATGTGGAGATCATTGTGGCCCAGGCTGCTCAGGGGTCTGTGGTATATTGTAGTAGACAACAGGGGCCCTCTAAAGCCTAAAAACCATTTTCTAGCAACACCCATTTGTTTTTAGGGAGTCAGAAATTAAAATTCTCTCTATATGCTGGTCACCTGATGCCCTGGCAGTGCCAGCAGTGGACTCACCGGGCAGCATTTCAGGCTGTCTTGGAGCTTTGAACACAGGGAGCTCCCCAGGCTGCATCTCTGTGAGTGAAGTGGGGATGCTGCATCCCTTCCAGTGAGTGGCAGATTAGTTGTTTCCTTATGAATCTCTTGATGGTTATGCTTTGATCCGAGTGCCCCCCTCTCCCAAACTCACTCGCTCTGCTGTAGTGCTGTGCGTGCGCACACAGAAATTCCCAGCCTTGGCCACTCCCTCCTGCTCTCTCAGGCTGTTTGTTTCCCACTGCCTTTACTGTGACTAAAGCCAGTCTGCTTGGCCTGCCCATCCTCCCACTTTCCCACACTGCTTAGCAATCAGCAGGTTCTCACACTCAGCTCCCATGGGGCCACGTCTGCTCTCAGGCAGGCATGTCCGCCTGGCCTAGAACTTCCCCTGAGTCTGGGAACTGGGCCTCACTTTCTCTCAGCTTAGCACAGAGCTGACACTTTTCTTTTCTGTCCCTCCCAGTGAAAAAGCAAGAGAGAAATAATCATAGCCGCAGCTCGAGCCCTTTAGGAATGTCTCCAAACATCAGAATTCGATGGGATGGGGATGGGGCAGAAAGAAAACTATATGCTTCTGCTTCTGTTTGTAAAGCAACCAAAGTGTCTGGGGTATGGGAGGGCTTTGGGGTGTGCAGAGTGTGACATCTCTACCCAATTAGAGGCCGCTTGCCTAGCCAGGTTGGTTTTTCTATTGCAGTCATAATCAAGTGCAGGAGTCAGGTAGGGTGTGAGGCCTTCTGCATAGGAGACACACCCCCTTGCTCTCCCCTAGGTCAGGAGCAGAGTTATCTCTTGTTTGCCAAGTGCATTTGATTCCACAGGTGGCTGGAACTGAAATCCCCAGACGGCAACAGCCCAACATCTGTGGCTCAGGCTGGATGCTAAGATTTTATAAGTTAAACACCAAAATATGTGGCCTGAGTTTTAGTGCAGAGCACTCGTAGCTCCCATGTGAGGTCAGGGCCATTTCAAATCAGGCTTGTTACTTTGGCGTCCACATGGATTTAGGTACCGAAGTGCAGACACCCACATTTCAGAATCTTTCTCTGAGAGTCCTTTAGTAACTCAGTGTTGCTACATCCTTCAAGGGACACTTCCTAGGCTGGTTCTAGCGGGGCTGGCCCTGCTGTGCTGGGATTCCCAGCAATGGGATACTCCCATGCTGGTGTCACTCTGGGGGAGCACAGGGTTCTTGCGGGCATCCTTGTGGCTGGAGTGGGCAGAGTGGAGGGCCTGCATTTGCTGACTCCCCCAGACTTCAGCAGTATCCTCCTTGGGATTGGGTTTATAGTAGGACTGTCAGGCAATTAAAAAAATTAATCACAATTAATCGCCCGATTAAAAAAGTTAATCACGATTAATCGTGTTTTTAATCATACTGTTAAACAATAATAGAATAATAGAATAATAGAAAAAATTTAAAAATTTGTGGATGTTTTCTACATTTTCAAATGTGCTGATTTCAGTTACAACACAGGATACAAAGTGTACAATACTCACTTTGTATTTATTTTTTATTACAAATATTTGCACTGTATAAAAACAAAAGAAAGTCATACAAGCACTGTAGTACAATCTCTTTATCATGAAATTTGAACCTACAAATGTAGAATTATGTACCAAAAAAAACTGCATTCAAAAATAAAACAATATAAAACTTTAGAGCCTACAAGTCCACCCAGTCTTACTTCTTGTTCAGCCAATCCTCAGACAAACAAGTTTTTACATTTACAGGAGATAATGCTGCCTGCTTCATGTTAACAATGTCACCTGAAAGTGAGAACAGGCATCTGCATGGCAGTGTTGTGGCTGGCATGGCAAGATATTTACATGCCAGATGCCCCCAAGATTCATGTGTCCCTTCATGCTTCAATCACCATTCCAGAGGGCATGCATTCATGCTGATGATGATCCAAAGCAGTGCTGACTGACTGCTCTCCTGAGAACAGAAACTGCTCCCTGTTGAGGCTTTTTGAGGACAAAGCACCTACCAATGGGAGAAAGTGGAAGGGTACTGGCCCTGGTTCCTCTCCCCTGGCCCAGCTCTCCCCAGACCGAATCTGGTCTGGTTCATTTCAGGGAGTTCAGTCTGGGAAGGGATGCGGCTTGGGTCCGATTTGGAGGGTTGGCCTGGTTTTTTGGGGGCACAGCGGGTCCTGATCCTAGTTTCTGTCCCTCTCTGCCTGGGGGGAGGGACTAGCAAGACTAGTATGAATAATGACACTGTAAATAAAATGTATTAAAGTTTTTCATATTTTTTATTTTTAAAATGTTTTAAACGGCTTTTAAATTCACCCCAATTTCATATAAAAATGTAATTCAAGCCCTGGTAGTTCATATGAGAAACGTGAAGGATGAGATAGTGTGAAGGTTCCCTTTTAGTGGGAGCTGCACATGGTGGGGGTTTTGGTCAGCTTTGGCTTTTGTTAGCTGTTTTTACCCACACACACTCTCTCACACACAGTCCCCTCAACACACAAACACCAGGGCTTCCTGGACTTGCTGTGAGACATCAGAAGCTACTGCTCTCCTGCCCTCTCCTTAGGCATCTCAGATGGGGAAAGTGACCTGGATGCAGGGAGCCCTGGTGTTGCTCCTTGCTCTCCCCTCACAGCCCCCTAGGGGTGTGTGGGGCAGAGGAGCAGCAGTGCGGGGATGAGAAGGGGCGGGGCAGGGGTGTTTGGTTTTGTGTGATCACAAAGCTGGCAACCCTATGGCTAGGTAGTTCTGGTCTCCATCTGGACAGCAAATGTAAGGGATTCCTTTGGGGAGTTGCCTGCTGGAGAAGGCTGCTGGAGTCAGCACTTTGTGAGCAAATGACAGGGCATGAGGGTCAGCCAAGGGCACAAGAGCCAAGTGGCCTGGAAGAAGGGATGGCTGCAGGATAATTGCCGTTCTCTATGCGGTTCTGAAGCTCCCAGCGTCCTAAGCCAGCAGTTTGCCTCGAGCTGGCTGAGTTTGGGAAGTAGCAAGGGATCAACGAACCAATCTGGGGAAAGTACAAACCTCCCCCCCCCCCCCAACTAAACCTTTCTGAGCTCCCTTTTGACTCTGTCTTGGGCCAGGCCCAAAAATGAATGCACTGACACAGAAGCCTCTCTTGTGCCTCTGCCACCCCAGTGGGAGCAGCATGTGCTGCAGATCTAACGTGAGAGCTTGTCTCACTGCAGAGCCAGCTGTGTTCACTTTGCCCAGCAGATTCTCAGGAGTTTCTGAACCCTAGGCTGGGATTTGCCAAGCCTCCTAGGGGATTTAGGTGCACCAGTCCTATTAACATTAATTCATGGGAACTGCATGTCCAAATCTCCTTTGAAAATTGCAGCCTTAAGGTGCTTGTATGAACTCAGTTTCTGAGCACATGGAGATGCAGATTGCACTTCCCTGTGCTCCTGATGAGAGCTGCACCCCAGGGGTTACCCCAGGACCCTCCTCCTGATGTTCCTCCTAGTGGAGTGGCTTTAAAACTGGCTGGAGTTCCACAGAAGCCCTGGCGCCTTTGGAGACATTCTGAGAGATGCACTCAGTCAATATATCTCCCAGCCTGACTTGTCCCAAGGCAGAATGGGGGTTGTTGGTACTTTTTGCTGTTGATCCTTGTGCAACAACCAGACTCTTCTCTACCAGCAGCCTGCAGCCCTGTCCTGTTGGCAGAACCCAGGCCAGGAGCTGGTCTCATTCATTGTGAAGTAGTTTGCCTTCGATGAAGGTTTTGCCTGCATGCGGCCTATGGAATTTTCCCCATTACATTAGGGATATGCATATGGTTGCGTGTAAGGCAGTGACATTTGTGTTTGTGCTGGGAGCTGCAGGCTCTGTGTTTGAACTGGTGCGGTACTGCTGACCTTTGAATGAGTAGCTGTCAAGCAGAGCTGGTCTCATACTAAGGGTCATTATTTAAATCAGCAGCATGTTTAGCATCTCAGGGTCTGGCCATACCGTACGTACAGCGGCACAGGGACCTGGCGTAGGCTTGTGGACACGAGAGCCGTGGCAAATCCTAATGAGGATGAATTATTTGGTGGCTCTCTGGCCATTCCCCATGGCCAGCCCAACACTGCAATCGGGAAGGGACTCTCCAGCTGGGGAACGGCACTCCTTGAGCAAGTGCATTTGTAGAGCTCTTTGCTGAAATGAACCACTGGGGTTTTTTACCGAGTCTTCATCCTGTGGTGCCCTTCATTCTGCACATCAGTCTCCCAACTTTTACTGGGCCTTGCTGGAGGTGGGACCTGGAGCCAAAGTTCACAATAGCTTTATTCTGGAGAGACAATGATGGCAGCAAGTAAATCCCTAACCAGCCTCTCAGATCCCCACATAAGGGGCAGAGCTCCGAGCATTTATTAGAACTCTACTTTCTGCTCGCTTTTGTGACACAAAGACCAAAGCTGCCAGTTTGCCCGGAATGACCTCTGGTGCCCTGCAAATCTTACCTCTTCCCAGAAAAGACAAAAATCCCATTGCCTTATATCTCCATCTATTTAGAGAACAGTTTGACCTAACAAGATTAGCATTTGGGGTTGTCTCTTCCTCTTTTCCTTTTTTTTCCCCTGCAGTTTGCAAAGAAAACAGCATTGGATTTAGGACAATGGGTTGAAAACCACTCATTTGTAAGTAGCACAACCCATGGAAACTGTTTTGTTCCCAAGTTATCTCGGGAAGGGCTCAAGGATCCTCTGTTAATGCACACAGGGGTCAGCAGAGCGGTTTAAGTAGGGGAAGGAATGGTGTTAGTTAAAAAGTAGCTGTAGGCAGCGTCCCGTCAAGCATCCAGCTTTGGTCGGTCTGCACGCAGAAAGCGTGTTCTGGGGTATAGTTGTCACTGCTCCTGAAGCGAGACATTTGCTCAGCAGAGATTGTGTTATCCAAGATGGACTATGGTCTAGTGGTTAGAACAGGGGAGTGAGAGTCAGAACTCTTGGATTCTACTCCCAGCTCTGGCACTGACTGGAAATTTGTAACTGTAGTTGCCTTAAAGTAGGAACCTGGATCCACATTTAGGGCCCTGTATACAAGTGGGCTGATTTCTTAGTGAAGCTGAAGGAAGTCACTGGGAGTTAGAATGTGCTGGGCTCTGAAAGTACACGAAAGAGACTCAAAGCAGGATTAACCTGGGAGAAAACAACTGGCACTTTTTATTGAACACGGCCCAGAGTCCAGTCACTGGCCGCTTCGATTCCTCCTGGCTTCATTTCCACAGGTTAGCTCTCCAAACAAAGGGAGAGGCCTAGGAGTGCGGCTGGGAATGGCCATGCAAAGGTAAAGGGCTTTAATTCCTTCAATGGGGCTGTTTCTCTTCCCCCTCCCTTTTTGCTACGTTGTACTGAGCTTGAATCAGAGCTTCACAAAAGGGATTAGAGGAGCAGGTTGAAATCCATGGGAACCGGTCGTGGCACACAGTGTAAAAGGACATTCTTCCTCCAGAGGGCCAGGCAGTAGCAAAAGTCCGGGCTAACCCCAGGTCACCCGGGGGACCCCAGTGCCTGAGAAGATTTGTTCGGACACTGGCTTTTGTTGTGCAGAGTTCCGTGTCAGCGCAGCATGTATCTCGCTGCCTATTGATGATGGGGGAAAGCTCTATTGTCACACTTGAAAGGGCCCCTCTTTCACTCCCTCTCTCTTGGGTTCTGCTGGCTATGTCATAGCAGTACGTGGGAACCAGCATCCCAGAACTCAGCACACGCTCTGGCCTAGGCCAGAGGCCTGCATAGGCCACTGTCACTGGCCATTCGGGTTAGGGTCTGGCTGATGCTGAAGGCAAATGTGTTGATAGACCTTGTGCTTCATCAGTTCCACATGAGGTTCGAGTGTTGTGCACAGAATAGCCTCTTGGGCTTTAGCCAGTTGCCTGGTGAGACACAGCCTGTAACACTGGTGAGACACTGGTGAGAAACCAGCCTATAATGCCCTGTACAATAACATTCAGGATGAGGAAATGTTNAAAGTCCGGGCTAACCCCAGGTCACCCGGGGGACCCCAGTGCCTGAGAAGATTTGTTCGGACACTGGCTTTTGTTGTGCAGAGTTCCGTGTCAGCGCAGCATGTATCTCGCTGCCTATTGATGATGGGGGAAAGCTCTATTGTCACACTTGAAAGGGCCCCTCTTTCACTCCCTCTCTCTTGGGTTCTGCTGGCTATGTCATAGCAGTACGTGGGAACCAGCATCCCAGAACTCAGCACACGCTCTGGCCTAGGCCAGAGGCCTGCATAGGCCACTGTCACTGGCCATTCGGGTTAGGGTCTGGCTGATGCTGAAGGCAAATGTGTTGATAGACCTTGTGCTTCATCAGTTCCACATGAGGTTCGAGTGTTGTGCACAGAATAGCCTCTTGGGCTTTAGCCAGCTGCCTGGTGAGACACAGCCTGTAACACTGGTGAGACACTGGTGAGAAACCAGCCTATAATGCCCTGTACAATAACATTCAGGATGAGGAAATGTTGTAGGAGCAATCCCAGAGCGGTGAGGGGGGACTCTCCAAAGGCTAAGAGGTTCACTCCCTGAGTAACACAAACAGACCTGACAGGTGCTGGTTTCCTTTCCCATTACCAGCTGACCCTCAGAAATGCGAGAGAGGGCTCAATCAGAGAGACCATCCTGATTCTGGATATCTCTGGCTCTAGCAGTGTTTCCAGTTCAAGTACAGGGAATATCTTGGAAACCTTTGCTCTCTCTGCAACCAGAGCAGGCAGGGCGGGAGGGATCAGCACTGCGTCCATCTGCAAGGTTCTTATCTGACCAATCAAGTCGCAACAAGACTTGAACTTGGACGGGAAATGCTCTATTTTCAACCTGCTGCCTTTGTGGGGGAATATTAGAGAAATGCCCTGGAAGCTGCACAGCTCAGGTCTGGATCTGAGTTTCAGAAAGTCCAGGTTCTTGTTTCTAGGGCTCAGAACCAGGCAGGAAGTTCACATGTAGATCAGAACTTCCCTAACCCTTAACTTAGCAGTAAGGCAACACTGCCATGGAAAGTACACGTCACACCAAACCAAGTAGCATTGAAAACCCAGTGCGCTTTTGTCTGGCTAACTGACTAACCAAATAAAAAACCCAAACCAAAGTGAAGCTAAATCGAATTCAGCTGTCTTTGCATCAGGTTGTGATGCTTGCTGGAATCTAGCAAAGCACCCAGGGGAGTAAATTCCCTTGACTAAGTCCTGCCACCAGTCATGGGGTCTTTAATCCCCCTAGCTGACAGCAAGAACCCCCAGGCAATCTTAAACTCTGTATAGATTCTAGGGCAAGAGGCTGCTAATCACAGCCGGGTGCCTAAACATTTCTGTTACGAATATTGCATGCTTCATCCAAAAGGATTCAAACCAAATTTCTGGTCTGGGTGTGAGTGCTTGGAAATACACACTTACACACCCCAAATGCATCCATCTTTGGGGTCGAAGCCAGCTAATGTTAGCAGCTTGCAGCAGCACTACACCACAGGGGAGAACAGGTAGTGAAGAACACTGTGTCCCTTTGAAGGGCACCAGGATTAACTCCTCTTACAAAAAATGCCACGGGTTCTTTAATGACCACAAGTGATCAGGGCCTTTGATTAATGTCTCAGTCAACAGGTGACTCTTTAGGCGATAGCTCCTGCCTCTCTCCTTTGCTCTTACTCCTGTTGTTGAAACTGAGTCATTCTGATGTTATATTTGCAAAGACTTGCCTAGAGGTGAGGATGCAAGCTTGCTTCTGAGCTTCTCACTCTCCGTATCAGCTTGGTGGCTCTCAGTACAGATCCCAGTAAGGTATGACTCCAAAGCCTTGGCTAGCTGAAGCTGCAGTATAATGAGAGCTCAGACAGGCTGATACATAAGTGTCTGAATAAGCCATGTCCATGTTCGACCCCAGAACTTTGTGTTAGCTTTCCAGCAGTAAGACAAAGCGGGAAAGCGACAAACACGTTTGCTGCTCTCCACCCTCTGGTTGTGCTTCTCCAGGCGAGAAATTTCAGGGATGAAAAGCAAAAGCCTCCTCTAAGAGTCAGGATTACGCTGGAGAAACAAGGCAGCTTGGTATGTGACTGGGCCGCAGGGAATATGGTCATCACTGAGACGTCCAGCACAGCACAGCTCGCTAAGGACACACGTTACCATCTCTGGGAAATCTATGTGGGCAGCAATATAAATATTCTGAGAGGCCACTTGGGAGTCTAGTTGCTGAAGAGGCAGCTTGGATCTATTGAGGCTGGGCAACAGCCAGTTCTTTCAAAGAGCTGTGAAGGAAACGGGCCTGACTTCCGAGAAGTGGGATTTTGGCTCGCTGTTGGGTGGAATGAGAGAGTCACCACCTGTCCTGATTTTCAGGGCAGCTTAAAAGTGCGGAGTCAGGGCTTCTGGGGCCTGTCAAGTGCGCCCTGGGTTGGCATTTGGAAGGGGGGAAGCCAGCCTTCTGAATCCAGTGGGCCTGGACTCACTTGCCGTGTCCCACACCAGCGACTCAGGAGTGTGGTCGATGAGGAATCAGCACCTGACAAGCGCAGGGGGTTCCCGGTCATGGGAGTGGAGGGGGCACACAAACTGTTTGGCTTTCTTGCACCACTCACCGAAAGGACTGAGCTGGGGACTGGGGCAGACGGATGGGACAAAACCAACTAGCTGGCCAGGATCAGGAGCTGGGATTTTGTGTGTTCTAGCAGCTGATGCTTTGGTCTGGCTTCCATGCTCGGCCTCAGGTACAGCACCATGCAAGAGGGCAGCCTAGAGGTGATGGGGGCACGACTGGCCTCAGATAAGGCTGCAGCTAGAAGGAGAGGAGAGCGCTTAGGCATCTACGCAGGCTAAGGTTCCTGGGCGTTGCTGCTATTCGGGTGACAATTCCAGTATGGCCGTCTGGGCACCATCTCGGGGTTGGTGGGCAGGCACCCTCGCTAGTGGATGGGGCCAGGATTTCTGTCATTTCCTCAAATCACTTCCTCCCAAGATCATCTCCAGGTGGTCAGCGGGGGGAGAGGGCACCAGTCCTGCTGGAAGGACCCCCACTCAGCCCATCACATTCTGCCTGTGTCACACCAGCCACTGAACCACCACAGGCCATGGCATCTCCCCACAACCACTGGCTCCCTTGGCTTATCTGAGCCATAGATTAATCACATGGTATTGGGCTTTGGGAGGAGCTGTCACTCAAACCCCTCCCTGCAGATCCTAGGAGGGGAGTGAGGGAAATGTTGGTGCTCTTCCTCACCATGTGACATGGGTGTTTACTTTCTGTTTGATTTTCTATAGAAAAGAAATAGTGCTGGAGCGTGAGCTTTTTTCCCAGGCTATTGGAGTTACCAGATTAGTCCGGACTAATTGAATACAGCTGTTTCCTGTTCGCTCAATAACAGGTCTAACACTCCACTGTCCTCCTGCACTGTTTATTTCAGTAGGTAAAAGCTGGTTTTCCAGAGCGAGAAAACAGCATTGACCCTCCTCAACCATTTCAGCTTTGGCTGTCTCTACGCCCCCTGCTCACAGCCCTCCCATCCTGAGCCTTTAAGGCTTTCCTGCTGAGGAACTCACTGCGGTGTTAGGACACAGAGTGACAAAAATCCCAGACCCTTGAAGGCGCATCCATGGAGGCGGATAGCTGTGCCATCCATTTCACACCTTTATTCCCTTCCTTACACATGCACACACACGCTCCTCTATCCACACACACACACACACACACCCCTTTATCTCCATCCAAGAGATGTGCAGACTTTTCACACTAAAGCTAGGGCAATTCTGCTGTTCCTGACAGCCAGAAGAATGATCCTTTTAATAGCGTCTCATTCAGAATCTGCTGCGCTGGGGATAAACAACGGAAACTGGTTTCAGATAAAGGCGGAAGCAGGAGCCAAACTGGAAATGGATTGAAAAAGTGCAGGCGTCCCAAGTGACCCTCTCCAAGAGGGGGAACTCCCTGCTTTGTTTGTTTTCTTTAATTCATTCCATCGCTCCAGAAAGTTCATGGAGCTCAGGGCATATCAGTAGCAACCGAAGGCAGGTTTCTTGTCTTCCCCAACCACTCCCACCAAATATGTGTCTGTCTCTCCTTCTGCCCTCAGATTGTCCTAGCTAATTACTCTGGTACCTGGGAGGAGTGAAATAACTAGGGAACCTCTGACTGATCAGCGCTAGAACTGTCCTTGTGGCTTTCAGTTTCTTGAACTGCAGTTCATTTATTTCTGAAGCACAAGTCATCATCTAGTGTGTGTGGGGAGGAATCTCTGAATAAGTTGATGGGGCCAACTCATTGGACAAAGCTCGCCGTTGAATGGGTTTCAGTGGGGAAACTGAGTCAAAACTTGAGCTTCAGTGACTTGGCACATGTTCCATGCTTTGCATCCACTAGACATTCTTCTTAAAATTCCTCAGTATGGCTGTCACCAATGGGGAGATTGCTAGTGTATTTCAGCTGCTGGAATCTCAAGTTACATGCCACTGAATCTGCTCAGCATAGGGCCAGATGAAATGGAAATTAGAACAATTTATAACTGCACTCCCACCAGTGCTTCCCCCAGCAGAACTGAACTGATGGGACCAACAGTGCAAAATGCTCACACTAGAGTCTTCTGCAGTGAGTGAGTGGTGGATGCGGGAAGAGAACATGGGGAGGGGAACTGGTTTGAGGGGAAGATGGAGGTCAAGTTGAGGATGGAACAGAAGATAATGAAAGAAAAGAACTAAAGGAGAAGGAGAAATAAAAGGGAAAAAGAATGTGGAGAAAATAGTAAGGGAGAAGAAAGAGAAATTGTTCCAGGTAAAAAGAGCTAGAAGGAGAAATTCCAGCTGGGAAAGCAAAGAGATGTTATGAGGAAAAAAAGTGGGGGTGGAACAAAGAGTGGGAGAGACCTTATAGAAGGATGAAAACTGCTGGGAAATTAGCATGAGGGAAACAACCAGAAGATTGCCTGGAAGTGAAGAAGCCAAGGTGGAAGACAGAGAGCAGAGTCACTCCGTGTGAGATAGAGAACCAGGAACAAGGGCTGAGTGAAGAAGGAGAAGATGCCAGTCACTGATTTGTTCGAAGAGGGCTTGGTTCATTAGCTGCTTTCAATCTGTTCTTCACTAAGAGTTTAGCTATTTGCAGCAGAAGCAGGAAACGCCACCCCCACCGTCAAGACCCATTTTGTACCTTTTAGACAAGGCCTTCCAGAATGACGACAGGTGATTTTGCACGCCCTACTTGGGGCACTGTACAGGTGCCTATTTTTCAGAGGGCAGATGTTCAAAACTTTCTGAAAAGCAGGTCCCTTTAAGGTGCCTCAAGTTGGGCATCTGAAATCACTAGTTGCTTTGGAAAAGTCAGTGGAGCTCCATCCATCCCTCACAGCATAGGTTCTGTCCCTATGTGTCATTATGGTTCTTGATCTAAAAACTGGACAGATACAAGGTAAACAAACCTCATGAATGACAGCAAGTCAATTCCATTCATAAATCTCCTTCCAGCGTTAGGACTCGTGATCTAAGACAGAGAAGGAGATGATCTATTGCCTGGGACAAGGGGTTGTTTTACTTTGAAATGACTAAATTCAAAGCAATCAGAAAGGCAAATAGAGTTCATGGAAGTATTTCTGAAAATGTTTTAAGCCCCCACTCCTTTCCCCCTTTCTTACTCCCCCTCCCATTCATCCCCCTTCCACCCCAGGATTCTTGACGCCAACCCCAACAGGTTTACAGTTAACCATGACCAAACAGCCTCATCCTGGCTTCCTTTGTCCTCCCCTGGTGTTTTCTCAGGCGCATCTCAGTTGCTTCATAAGTGTCTTTGACCTCGGACCCAAGACATTCTGCTGTAGGCTAGGATGTAGCTAGGTCTCAGCCTGGCTGTGTAAAGTGCTAAAGGCTGCGTTTGCACCCGAGCAGCAGCACTAAGGGCTGGTCTACACTAGCGCTGCAAGTCGATTTCAGTTACACTAGTTCAGATGTGTAAGTTATGTAATTGAAGTTGACATAACTATGGTTGACTTAGAGCGGTGTCTACACGGTGCTGTGTTGACAGGAAAAGCTCTCTGACCAGTATAGCTGCCGCCTATCGGGGAGCTGGGGTACAGACATCGATGGGAGAGCGCTCTCCCATCAACTTAGCGTGTCTTCACTAGACACTCTAAATTGACAGCACGGTATCCATCGCAGCAGTGCCAGTTTAGCCGATAGTGTAGACATGGCCTGACTCAGCAGATCATGCCCAGGTACAAAGTGATCTCCATGTTTCTTACACAGCTGAGTTTCTTCCCAAGCCCCTTGAATTTGCAGTGTCACCTCTGGCTTGGACTGGGCCATCTGCTGTAAATGAAGGCAGCAATTGACTGGTCACAAACTGTTTTGTTTTTGTCTAACCTGCTTGCCTTCCCTTATGCCCTTCTGCCTCCTCCAGTGTGCCTACAGCCCATTCTCATGCTCACCGTTAGATCAACATCCCATTCACGCCCTGTCACAGTACAAATGCTGAGCTCATTTCACATGGTGGGGAGGGAAGGACGACCAAATCGTTCCGATGGATGACATTAAACACTTGCCTTATGATTGGTACAAAACCTGTTTGGTCAGACTGGTGATGCCAGGTCTGAGCCATTCCAGCCTCCTAGCTGTTAGCTGAACTTTAGTGTCTATAGGGTAGGTACAGTAGGAGCTTATTAGACTGTGTTAATAAAATACTGCTGCACATGGTGAGAGTGGCATGGTTTGTTACTCAGGGCCACATTCTGAACTCAGTGACACCACTGGTCTCTGCACTAACTTCACTGAAGCCAGCTGAGTTACTCTGGTTTGACATTGGTGTAAATGAGATGAGAATCTGGGCCATGGAGTGTGTCTGTGTGTGCACACACATATACACTGGTACTTTACATTGACCCCACAGGGTATCTGTCTGCTTTATGAAGGGCTTGCAGAGGAAGATTGACTTACACTTTATAAAGCCAAGCTGGGAGCCGTTGGGTGGAGGCTAAGTGATTGAGGAGTGCAAATCCCAATGATTTTCATTGAGGCCCTTAAATCACTGAGATGCTGTTGAAAATCCCAACCATTGTGTTTTCTCCAAGGTTAGTGGGTTGTGGAGCCATCAGTTCCACACACCCTCACACGGCTTTTTAGAGGATCCAGCCAGATATTTATTTTGTATTCGGTGTCAATCTCTCATCTCCCTCTTGGTTGACATTGCATTATAAAGGTTTCCATCCCTATTTTAAGAGCTCCTAGCATTTTGTTGACCATGCGTTCTCTTCTCACCCTCTCTGGTAGTAGCTGTGGTATCTTCTGTTCTTGTATCTGCTAGGATCCAGCCTGCCCTGGATCCTGCTTTGTCACCCCAACATACATTTTGATCATGGTTTGAGTTTGATTTTAGGGCCTCTTGTGGTTTTCATGCCTCCAGTCTGACTGATCTTGGAGACTGTGGCCAGGGGGCCCTCCCTCCTGCAATGTGACTGTGGTGCTGGCATGTGCAGCCTATATTTGCATTATTGATTCTTTCAGCCTTGGTCCTGCCTTGTGCTAAACCAGCATCTCCTCAGATTTTCACTGCTTCTGCACCTCTGTGCATACCTGCTCCAATGTCCAGCTGTGCTTCTAACCACGTGCAACCTCCTCTTTGGTTTCCTCTCCCATCTGCCTTTCTCCTTTTCTTCTCCCTGTTATGCTCCCACAAACTGTGCCTTCTCCTGTTCTCCCAGTGCAGCCTCACTTGTTAGGGCAGGGCTCTTGTCTGTACTGTGCCGGGTTTGGTATAGTCTGATATAGGTAATGAGAAATGGTGATACTGGCTGGGGGATTCTCCCCTTCGTAAGGGAAGCAAGTGTGCCATCCCTGATGCCTTTGGGTTTTTGCATATGGGTGATGAAGAAACAGTTCTCAACCTCCATCCTCACCATCTGCACAGCATAGAGTCTGAGACACCTCATCCCAGGAGCCTAGGGAGCCTAGGGAATGAATGGCATGCCTGGGTTATACCTTTCCTCCTCTAACCTCTTCCTTTTGGAGTATCTCAAAGCACTTCATGAGTATTGACTAATTTGGCCTCACAACATTGCTGTCGTGTGGGGAAGTATAATACAGCCAGGGAGACTGAGGCACAGGGAAGCTGATGCTATGTCTGTGGTCAGACAGAGAGTCATCAGATAGCAAAGAGTAGAATTCAGGCTTTCTTCCTTCCAGTACTTTTCATTAAGCACAAGATCATTCTGTGTCTCTTCAGGGTGCAGCAGGGGTAACCTTGAATTCAAGTCATCACACACCTTGCTCCCAGCAGCTGGCTATGAATTAATAGCCTCTGCTGCTCACCAGTTCAGAGTCCCTTGTGCTGCTAGCTAGGGAGTATCAACACTGGCAAAACTTGGCTGTGGAATGCTCTGCTGGTGGAAGCTGTATAGTTTAAGGATGTTTGCTGAATCATTATTAATTTTATTCTTATTTATGTGGGTAGATGTGCAAGCTTCTTGTTAAAGAACTGGCAACTTTCTATGGCTAGTGATATCTGCATGGCTAGTGATTTGAAGACTTTAATGCAGAAGGGATGACTTTCTAAAATCGTGTTCTAATTCAATATAAATTGTTGGGTTACTTGAAAGAATCCCTGGTGAAATTCTCTGGCCTGTGTTACTCAGGAGGTCAGTCTAGATCAGGGGCGGGCAAAGTTTTTGCCCTGAGGGCTGCATTGGGTTTCACAAATTGTATGGTGGGCCGGTTAGGGGAGGGGGTTGTCGCCTGCCCCTACCTCCTATCTGCCCCTCTGGGACCCCTGCCCCATCCACACGCCCCCGCTCCCTGTCCCCTGACTGCCCCCGGACCCCCGCCGGCCATCCAACTGCTCCTCTCATTCCTGATAGCCCTCCTGGGACCCCTGCCCCATCCAACCACCCTTTCTTCCTGTCCCCTGACTGCCCCCTGCCACCCCATCCAACCCCTCCTCCTTCCTGACTGCCTCCTGAGACTTCTGCCCCTATTCAACCCCCTGTTTCCCCCCCAACCACCATCCCAAACTCCCCTGCCTTCTGTCCAACCCCCCTGCTCCCTGCCCCCTTACTGCACTGCCTGGAGCACCAGTGGTTGGCGGCGCTACAGCCACGCTGCCATGCAGCACAGAGCACCGAGTCAGGCCGGGCTCTTCAGCTGCGCTGCCCCAGCAGTTCACAACCCCGCCACCAGAGCATTGCGCCGGCAGCAGAGTGAGTGAGCTGAGGCTGCACGGGAGTGGGGACAGCAGGGGAGGGACCAGGGGATAGCCTCCAGGGCCAGGAGCTCAGGGGCTGGACAGGATGGTCCCACAGGCCGGATGTTGCCTGCAGGCAGTAGTTTGTCCACCTCTGGTCTAGATGATTGTATTGGTATCTTCTAGCGGGCAAATCTATGGATCACCTGACAATTCTCATTGAAAGTGGCCTTCCAAATGTGTTGCGGAAATCTACCAGCCCAGGCATAGCTGGTCCTGCTCTTACTTAGGTTGGGTTTGCATCAGTGTGACTGCATTGAGATGAGTGGAATTATTAATGGTTTACAGCGGTGTGAGTCCAGAACAAACCTGACATCGCCTTATGCTTCACAACAGCAGTGATAGAAAGGCCAAAAATCTCAAACCGTTCTTACCAAGAGCTAGGCACCTAAGCCATCTGTCGGTACCAAAGTAAAAGGGGCCAGATTTTCAGGAGCTGAGCAGCCTAAGCAGGTGTTGACTACGTTGAATAGGTGCCTACAGGTGGTTTCAGACACTAGTTTTGGCCAGTGATATGTTCCTTCCTCACTCATCTGAAACTGTTCCTTGCAGATGAGCAGTTTTGCCAAGCGACCCAGACTGATGAGAACAAATGGGGGAAGAGGTGTTGTTTTGATTACAAGCCATTTGGTCCCAGAGGTTTTTATCCAATTAACAGACAAGGTACCTTGGAAATCACTAGCGCTGTTTACAAAGAGTGAAATGTTGCTGCAATCAGAGAGGAGCTGCTGTGTGGATTCTCACCTCGTTGCAGTTTGCTCGAGATGAAAGGGCCACTTGCTCTTTCAGATGAAAGAGTCCACAGGCAGCAGGATTGAGAAGTGCAGAAGTGATAAGAGATCAGGGGAGACTCAGCAAGCATTTCCCTGCTGTCTACGCATTGTGGCTCTCAGCACAGAGTGAAGGTATCCTCTGAACTTTGTACTTTCCCACGGTAGCAGAAGAGGCTTCCTTGCTGTGCATAGCACACTCACTGCTCACACGGAGACAGGCTGGAGCTGACTGCACTGCAGCCCTCTTCAGAGCAAAACTACAGGCGGATACTCAGCTTCCGCTATCACAGGCAGCAAGATACAAAGCTCAGAGCAGCCGTTCTGTCAACTGCAGAAGGAGGCCTGTGACACGCAGCTCTTGCAGTGCAGTCAGTATGTTGGCTGAAGGGGTGTAAGCATGGGCTAAAGGGAGTTGTTCATTCCATACAGCATGGAGGCAGGTTGGTGCAGAGCAGAGCTCTTGCATGAAAAGGTCAGATTGGACCCATGTTTCTTTGTCAGTGCTCCATGTGGATCCCAGCGAGTTGGGTTTTCTGCACATTTTATAAACCAAAATAACCTTTACTGGGTTTTCTTGGAAAGAAACATACATGAAATTCCTGTAGCAGCCCATACTGCACTCTTCTGCATGCCATGGCTACTCAGGATATCACCGAGACAGGAGGGAGAGAGCTCAGGTTCTCCTGCCCCCACAGCACAGGCTCTCTCACTTGAAATAGGAGACTGGTCCCTAGCTATTAGCAGCGTACCGACTATGAAACATAGCTGAGGAATGCTGACTTGCTCCAGCAGTGGGGAGTGCTACACACATGTGCATGAACACACATGCAATGGCCAGTTCAGTACAGTCATAAAAAGGTTTGTACGTTGCAAACAGAGTATAGTGAAATGTTGTGGTAAAATACTGGTGAAAGGAATTTATACAGCAGTTCTCTTGACCTGGTTAAGGCTCAGCAGGAGGAGGTTCTGATCAGTGTGGTCCAGGGGTTTGTTGATTTCTAGCAGGGCTGTAGAGAGAAGGGATATGGCCCAGTGCACTGACTGCAGGATAATTTACATAATTTTCAACATGCCTTCTGAATCCCAAGCCTTCTGTCCTATTCCAAACTCAAATTCCCTCAACAAAAACCATTCTCCCAACTGGTTTTCCCTGGTGACTCCACTCGCCTGTGTTGTTTAATCAAACTCCTGCTCTGTATTTGACTGCCATGCCCTGCCTTTGCCTCTGCCTTCACTACTAGTGCATGATGGGGGAGGGTTTGCCCTGGTAAAAGTTGTCCCAGAAGCAGTGTACACCACCAAATGTGCCTGGGGTGTTGGATTTCTCTCAAGTCTGGCTGGCTCAACAACAAGAGTGCCCAGAGTTTCATAAAAAAGATTGGTGGTCCTTATTTGGGGGATAGCTCAGTGGTTTGAGCATTGGCCTGCTAAACCCAGGGTTGTGAGTTCAATCCTTGAGGGGGCCATTTAGGGATCTGGGGTAAAGATCTGTCTGGGGATTGGTCCTGCTTAGCGGGGTTGACTAATTATTCGAATGTATCAGGACCCAGGTGGTAAGGAAAAAGGGTTTTTTTTTCCATGGAGGAGAAAAACAGGGGCCGAAAAGAAGGAGTGAATGTTGGTTGATTTCCTATGCCCTCTAAAATGGAGAAGGCGAGGCTGGATGGCTCAGAATTTAGTAAGGGAGACAACCCTTCACTCTTCCTCTCTAAGCCGCCAACTCCAATCTTAGTAATTACTTGTAGGCTGTTACCATCTGTGGTGATGTGAATGAGCTGTGACCTCGCCAATTGCTCCAACAACATAAGACAGCACTGGGTCAGACCAAAAGGGTCCTTCTAAGCCCAGTTATCCTGTCTTCAACAGGGCCCAGTGCAGGTACTTCAGGGGAACGACAGAACAGGCATTCATAAGTCATCCATCCCCTGTTGCCACTCCCAGTCTAGCAGTCAGAGGCAGGACACTCTGGCATGGTTGCATCCCGACTATCTGCCTAATAGCCATTATGACCTATCCTCCATGAGCTTATCTATCTTTTTTGAACCCGCTTATCCCTTGCCTTCCACATCCCTGGACACAAGTTCCACACATTGACTGTGCGCTGTGTGAAGAAGCACTTTGTTTTGTGTGTTTTAAACCTACTACCTCTTAATTTCACTGGATGACCCCTAGTTCTTGTGTATTTCCTTATTCACTTTCTTCGCACCAGTCACAATTTTGTAGTCATCTTTCGTATCCCCTTCAGTCGTCTTTTTTCCAAGCTGAAAAGTCCCAGTCTAAAGTCCCAGATTAAAAATTTCTCCTCATATGGAAGCTGTTCCATACCCTTAATCATATTTGTTGCCCTTCTCTGTAACTTTTCCAATTCTAACATATCTTTTTTGAGATGAGGTGACCAGAACTGCACACAGTATTCAAGGTGTTGGTGTGTATCATGGATTTATATAGTGGCTTTATGATATTTTCTGTCCCCGTTTGAGAATCTTGGAAGTTGCATGGGGAGTTTTACAGCTGTAATTTTTGCCTCTTACCCAGCACTACATGTACATTTTATACACTCAATTAACAATGCAGACTCATTTTTCTCAGTGAATCACTTTATATGTTATGAAGGCTCCTCTGTCTTCATTTCTACTTCACTCCCAGGTTGGGAGCACTCCAGAATCTCCGTGTAGAGAATAGCTGTAGTCAAACCAATGGCACTACCTGGGGTTATGCCTTGGCTGAGATACTTGTGGAACATCATAACAGGGCAAGTCACGAGTGCTGGGTGGAAGGTGCTTGACAATCAGAACCAGTGCCCAGATTCTGCAGTGGGGAGCTGATTAGCAAAGCCTAACCTTGATTGTATTTAGGCTGCTTTTGCTAGTTTTCCCATTGTTGCGATCACTGACTCAGCTCCACCAACAGTAGCAGAATGTCAGAGCGCTAGCATAGGCCAGGGAACAGCAGCCAGCAGTGTGCCAGGTAGCCTTGCTGTGAACCATCTTCAGTGGCACAGTGGTTATGTTAGGGCCGACCAAACAAAATCTGTAAAGTCAGTTTTCAATGACAAATCACCTTTGCAGCTAAATGAATTTTTTCATGAAAAATATCTGCTTTCTGTGGGGAAAAACTGATTTTTTTTGTTGAGAAAACAAACACCTGAAAACCAAAAAACTTGATTTGGCAATGCCTCTGATTTGCCTCAGGGGTGTTCTAGTTCAGGTGCCTCATGCTCCCATCCTGCTCTATGGGCCAGACTCCCCCAGCCAGACTACATCTCCCATGAAGTTCCACAACAATTCAGCAAGATTTAGTGCATCTTGGGATATGTAGTCCAGCTAGGGTCCCCAACCCATAGAAGAAAATGAGGGCATGAGGCACCCAAATTACAATTCCCATGAGGCACCACAATGACTTAGAAGGACACGGTGTCATAGGTCATGGCTGCCCTATAATGTCCTTAGCTGGCTAAGCATAGCATGGTTACCACTCCCTGCCTCAGTTCCCCCCCGCCCCCCTCCCTTGGTTTTCCACACACCAACCTGTGCTGGAGATGTAGCTTAACCCTCTGATCAAATGAGAAACACACATTACCCCTTCCAGGGTAGCAAAAGTCCAATTGAAGAACAAAAAGCCCTTTGGGTCTTTACTCCCTCTTGCTTTCTGGATCCTGTTCCCAGCCTCTGCTGGGCTACCTTGGAGAGTCTTTCCCCTCCTCTGGTATAGAGCACTTGGCTCCCAGGCTTGTTTCCTGGAGTACCATTCTCACCCCCTTTCTAGGCTCTGTTTCTTGCATCCTTCTCTGCTCTGCTGTAGAGCCCAGGGCTCTCAGGCTGGCTCCTCTTGAGCACCCAGTCACCTGCAGAGCCTGGCTCAGGGCTGTCTACAGGAGCTTGTCTGCTCCCTTGGCCCCATACCCAGACTGCGCTCTCTCAGTCCTTCTGTAAGGCCCAGTTGTCTGTCTTTAGTCCTGCCCAATCAGACTGGGAAGCATCTAATTAATTATGGCATAGCTGTGGCTGGCGGCTGTCCCCATTTCCATTTACAGAGGCCCATTACCATGTGACACACAGTTCAAAGCAAACAAAGTCAAAACTAATAAATACTTTGGTTTGGTTCCAGAAATGTCAATGAAACATTTCCATGCAGGAATGATCAATGTCATTTCGAGAGAGAATTTCAAAATCTAAAGTTTTCAGGTTTTGGTTTATCAACAAAAAGTTGCAGTCTTCTCACAAAAAATATTGTTGTATTTTGCTAAGCAGCTGTAGTCAAGATACCTGAGGCTGCCCTGTCTTACACTAGAACTCCCACCATGGCACCACTGCTGGAGCAGAACCAAACAATCATCTGGTTGTGGAGTGGGAATTCCAGATTGACTATATTGTACAAACCAGATTTCTTTAGCAGATTCATAAGCACCAGAGCAGAAAAGTAAGAACAGCTCTGACAAAAAATGCACCCAAGTGTGACATGTAGTGGTTGCATCTCATATTATTAAGGGGGTTTAGTTCACTTTGGGCGAGCCCTAGAATTTCAGATGTGTATGTGAATTTAGCAGATCTGCTTGGGCTGGGGATGTGAGACTGAGGTTTTCCCATGATATTCAAAGACCACCTGGTGTCCTCAGGGCTAGGAATCAGTACTCTCACTAGAGCCTTTCTGTACTTCAGCTTCCCTTCACAGCCAAAACCAGGAATTGAGAAGTGTGTGAACCCTTAAAGTCAGCGGAACTTTTTAAAGCTTTGTGAAAAGCCACTTGCCACAGTGGGCGGGGAAGGGAAGAGATGCTTCCTTTGACGCTGGGATTCCTGTGCTCTAACTATTCACTGAGGAAATAAGTGACTGCAGGGCAGCCTCTCAACCTCATAAATGCCCACTACGGACACAGGAAAACGTGTGTTTCATTCCAGATGCAGAACCCAACCCAAGCTTATCAAGAGCCCAGACATCTTCAAGCCAGTCTGAGCCAGATTATGGCTCCATGTTGAAAGCAAGAGAACCTTGCAGCTTTGCACAGATGTGAAAGCAGGCAAAACTTGGCAGTCTGGGCCGAACTGGGCTTTGGATTCACACCTCAGTCAGTGGGGAATGGCGAGACTGGAACCCTGTGTGGCTCATGATCCAGGAACCACAGTGACTAGAAACCACCAAATTTCATATGGCTCTGTCATCATTCAGAGCCAGGGAGAGCTTAGTGCCCAGGAATGAAACCACATGTTTTGTCCCAATGTACACAGAAGCCTAAGCAGCAGCACTTACAAAAGCCTTTAAATGGAAGGGCCTTGAGCATGGGTCAGACAGCAGCTGTGGGAATGTGCATTGAATAAATGGGCATATTTGAATCAATGTTGCTCGGCTGCTGAACTTCACTGAGACAATTAAATATTTGAGATGATATCTTCTAAACTAACCTATCAGATCAAGCATTCAATGGGCCTGTGTAATAGGTGAGCTATGCAAACTGTGCACAAATCCACTGCAGCAAGCTAGCCCCCCATAACTACATGACTGGAATATTGGTAGAAAAGAGTACAGCTTGCTCAGGAAGGACAGGCAGGGAAAAATGGGAGAAGCTGTTGCATTATATATCAAAAAATGTATATACTTGGAGTGAGGTTGAGATGGAGATGAGAGACAGACTTGTTGAAAATCTCTGGGTAAGGACGAAAGGGGTAAAAACTAAGGCTAATGTCATGGTAGGGAACTACTACAGACCACCTAACCAGGACAAGAGGTGGAGGAGGCTTTTTATAAACAACTAATAAAATCATTCAAAGCCCAGGACTTGGCGGTGATGGGGGACTTCAACTACCCAGGCAGCTGTTGTGGAAAATAACACTGCAGGGCACAGCTTATCCAACAAATTCTTGGAATCCATTAGAGAATTTTTTTTTATTTCAGAAGGTGAAGAACGTTACTAGGAGAGAGGCTGTTCTAGACTTGAGTTTGACAAATAGGGAGGAACTGGTTGAAAATTTGAAAGTGGAAGGAAGCTTGGGTGAAAGTGATCATGAAATGAGAGAGTTCATGATTTTAAGGAACAGTAGGAAGGAAAACAGCACAATAAAGACAATGGATTTCAAGAAGGCAGACTTAGCAAACTCAAGGATTTGGTAGGTAAGATTCCATGTGAAACAAATCTAAGGGAAAATAGTTCCAGAGAGTTGGCAGGTTTTCAGAAAGACATTATTAGGGGCACAAGAGCAAACCATCCCACTGAGTAGGAAAGATAGGAAGTCTGGCAAGAGACCACCATGGCTTAACCAGGAGATCTTCAGTGATCTGAAACTCAAACAGGAGTCTACAAAAAGTGGAAACTAGGTCAAATTACAAAGGATGAATATAAACAAACAACACAAGCATGTAGAGATAAAATTAGAAAGGCCAAAGCACAAAACAAAATTAAACCAGCTAGAGACATAAAGGGTAACAAGAAAACATTCTACAAATAGATTAGAAGCAAGAGGAAGACTAAGGACTGGGTAGGCCCATTACTCAATGAGGGGAGAAAAATAATAACAGAAAATGTGAAAATGGCAGATGTACTAAGTCACTTTTTGTTTCATCTTTCACCAAAAGCAACTGGACGTCTAACATAGCGAAGGCCAATGAAAATGAGGTAAGATCAGAGACTCAAATAGGAAAAGAACAAGTTAAAAATTACTTAGACAAGTTAGATGTCTTCAAGTCACCAGGGTCAGATGAAATACATCCGAGAACACTCACGGAGCTGTCTGTGGAAATATTTGAGCCATTAGTGATTATTAAGGCGCTACCAAATTCATGGCCATGAAAAATGCATCATGGACCATGAAATCTGGTCTCGCCCCCGTTAAACCTGGTCTTTTTTGTGCTTTTACCCTGTACTATATGGATTTCATGGAGGAGACCAGCGTTTCTCAAATTAGGGCCCTGACCTAAAGAGGGAGTTGCGGGGGGATCACAAGGTTATTTTAGGGGGGAGACACAGTATTGCCACCCTGACTTCTGTGCAGATTTCAGAGCTGGGCAGTTAGGGAGCAGTGGCTGCTGGCCGGGACCCCAGCTCTGAAGATAGCAGCTCACCAGCAGCTGAAACAGAAGTAAGGATGGCAATACCATCCCAGGCTAGTCTTACTTCTGCACTGCTGCTGGCAGCGGTTCTGCCTTCAGAGTGGGGCTCCCGGCCAGCAGCTGCCGCTTTTCAGCTGCTCAGCTTTGAAGGCAGTGCCACCGCCAGCAGCAGTGCAGAAATAAGGGTGGCAGTACCGCAACCCCCACTACAATAACTTTGCATCCTCTCCAGAACTCCATTTTGGGTCAGGGCCCCTACAATTATGACACCCTGAAATTTCAAATTTAAATAGCTGAAATCATGAAATTTACAATTTTTAAAATCCTATGACTCTGAAATTGACCAAAATGGACTGTGAATTTGGTAGGGCCCTAGTGATTATCTTTGAAAAGTCATGGAAGACGGGAGAGATTCCAGGGGGCTGGAAAAGGGCAATAAGGTGCCACTATATAAAATGGGGAATAAACACAATCCAGGGAGTTACAGACCAGTCATCTTAACTTCAGTACCCAGAAAGATAATGGAGCAAATAATTAAGCAAGACAGCTAGAAGATAATTGAAACCAACATATCTGAAAATGTAGAAAACTTCCAAAAATATTTAAATAAATGGTATTCTATTATTGTTTGACAGTGCAATTCATCTCACAATTAATCGCGATTAATTTTTTTAATTGCTTGACAACCCTAGTTATCAGTGGTTCACAGTCAAGCTGGAAGGGCATAACAAGTGGGGTCCTGCAGGGATCAGTTCTGGGTCTGGTTCTGTTCAATATCTTCATCAGTGATTTAGATAATGGCATAGAGAGAACACTTATAAAGTTTGCGGACGATACCAAGCTGGGAGGGGTTGCAAGTGCTTTGGATAGGATTAAAAATCAGAATGATCTGGACAAACTGGAGAAATGGTCTGAAGTAAATAGGATGAAATTCAATAAGGACAAATGCAAAGTAGCCCACTTAGAAAGGAACAATCAGTTCACATACAAAATGAGAAATGACTGCCTAGGAAGGAGCACCGTAGAAAGGGTTCTGGACTCATAATGGATCACAAATGTAAGTCAACAGTTAACACTGTTGGGGGACATGTTAACACTAATGTCAGGTCATCAGCAGAGGAAATTGCAAATCTGACTTTTAGGAATTAAATGTCAAAGTTTATTATACTGCCAGATCCCAGTGTTGTTATTTCTGTAAGGGGTTTGTCAAGCCCCAGAGCACTAGCAAAGGGGTGTCTTGGCAGCTGAGTGGCCATGAAGAGTCACAGCTGGCAGCAGTTGTAGATGGAGTTTTGCTCCTGTGCCTGGAACAGCATCTGGCACTGGTGGGGCTGGATGGGGAGGCCACTTCCAGCAGGGCCAGTGTTGCAACTTGCAGCACAGAGTCTCCAGTCTAAAGGCTGGATGGGTTCAGGGAGTGGGTAAGGGATTGGGATTTGGGACTGTTGGGGAATTCAGGAAGTCTTTCCAGCTGAGCAGCTTTCTTGATTTTCTAGGTCAGAAGTGGGCAAAGTACGGCCCGCGGGCCACGTCCGGTCTGGCCCTTGAACTCCTGGCTGGGCAGCTAGCCCCTGGCCCCTCCCCTGCTGTCCCCTCTCCCCTGCAGCCACGCCGCCGCGTGGGCAGCGCTCTGGGCGGCGGAGCTGTGCGCTCCTTCAGAGCAGCGCGGCAGCATGTCTGGCTCTGGCCGGGTGGCGCGGCAACCAGACATGCTGCTCTGAGCGGCATGGTAAGCGTGGCTGGGGCCAGGGAGATTGAGTACAAGTTGCAAGAGTTCCTGGGGACAGGGAGCAGGAGGTGGTTGGATGGGCGTGAGGTTCTCAGGGGGCGGAGAGGACGGGGAAGGGGCTGCAGTTGGATAAGCGTGGGAGTACTGGGGGGCTGTCAGGGGTCGTGCGTGTGGGGCTAGGGGTGGACGTCAGGACAGGGGTTCCCGGGGGGGCAGTTAGGGGCAGGGGGTCCCAGGAGGGGGCGGTTAGGGGACAAGGAGCAGGAGGGCTGGAGGGTCAGGAGTTCTGAAGGGGGCAGTCAGGGGGTTGGAAGTAGGAGGGCGGGGGTGAGGCTGTTTGGCGAGGCACAGCCTTCCCTACCTGGCCCTCCATACAGTTTTGCAACCCCAGTGTGGCCCTTGGGCCAAAAAGTTTGCCCACCCCTGCTCTAGATACTGTCTCTAAGCTAGGCAGTTCCTGGTGAGGGTGAATAGCCCTGTACAGATGGGTTTAGGAGCTGTGTACATGAGTTAAGGACCAGTCTAAAAGGAGAATTACTGGGGCATGTGAAATGAGAGACCCCTTCAGCACCCACTCCTGCCTGGTGGCTCGACCTTTCCTTACTGCTCCAAAGCAGTACCCAGGCATCTTGTTCCACGTTGAAATGAACAATGGCCTTACCCTGAAAGGACTGGAGCTTGGGTTTGGTTTAGATAAGCATCCCAAAGTTCAGACTCTTATCCAAACCCCTGGAGATCTCACCAGGTACATCCACCTAGCAGGTCTCAAGGTCCCCAGCCCTCCAGAATACCCAGCACAGCAGAGAGAGGAATGCCTGACCAAGACACGGTTGAGCCTACAAAAGGGTCAGTCCACAGGGGAGGGCTGGATTCTGAACTCACTGCCTCATCTCTAGTAGCAGCAAATCTACAGAACTCACCATTCTGGATCCGCTCTCACCATAGGAGTGACAGCTCTATGAGTGGGAGATCACTACCCTGTCACCCCATTGCACGCAGCTCTTGACCCTCCTAGAAAGTTGCCTTTACACCTTCAGCTGAGGCAGGATGGAAGGACAGGGTGCGATTGCACCAATCTTGGCTCTGGTGGTGTTTTCCAAAGCATCACTGCCAACCCTTGGTGAAGGTGCCAGTTGATTGCACTTCTGCCTGAGCTCGTTTCCCTTTCTGCATCCGAGCCTCCCTTGCCTCTCGCTCCTGACCTTTGAAGCACCTGCTTGCCCATGACGGAGGGGGGAAGGAAATTAACAGCTGACTGCCAGCCAAGGATGCATGCTGGTGGTAGGGATCAGCCAACAGGGGTGCACCGTGAGCACTCTCTCCTCTCCTCCCCTGAGAGCTGCATGGGTCTTACTGCCTCCTCTTCACTCCCTGTCTCTTCAAGTTGCTCTCTGTGCCCCTGGGACCAGGTCATTCCTTCCCTGGGTTTTCAGCTGTACAGTTAGAGCCCACAAATGAAAGGGATAGTCACAGCACTACGAGCATGGTGTGTCCTGGGCTCCATTTACTGCAGCACCGGACTGCCTCGGGTTTAGCTGGGACTGTGCCAGGTATCGGTGGCCAGGATGGATTATCCCCAGGGAATGAGCTGAACTGCAGCAGGCTCAGCTCCTTGGCTAGCTTGATCCTAGATCTCAGCCTCCATGAGGTGATCCGAGTGCCCTGGCAACGTGGCTGGGAGGCAGCCTCTTCCCACTTATGCTGACAAACTAGGCACCAAGCTGCTGGAAACATGACAGACAGTGATGATGTCTGCGGTGTTTTCACAACCCAAACTCAGGCCCTTTTGTCTTTCTTTCTGTATTTTAATCAGCGTCTAATTAGCCCTGGATGCTCTCCAGCGGCCCAGCTGCATGCCAAGCTAGATGTTCGATGCCTTGTCTGTTGTTCCACTCGGACTCTGTAATTGTAGCAGGGTGCAGACGGCACGGAGGCAGAGGTGCCCTTTTATTATGAATGATCCTTTGGCCAAGACAAAAGCCAGAGTAGCAGTGATCCTGAGAGGAGTCAGACTAAACATGAGCAAGCAGATGTGTCTCTGGCAGATGGGCCGCCACAGGGCGTTCTGCTTCAGAACTCCCTGTAACTCTCGCTTTTCTGGGAATCGTTTTCAGTGTCTCGTAGAGTGAGTGCAGACCACAGGCTGGGAGCCCGGCGCTGGTGTGGGAGCTGCATCCATGCCTTGCACAGAAAGGCCTGGATAATAGCTCAGTTACAAAGCTCAAGCACGCTGCTGTCTCATAAGAAGATAAGAACAGCCGTACTGGGTCAGACCAAGGGTCCATCTAGTCCAGTATCCTGTCTCATGACAGTGGCCAATGTCAGGTGCCCCAGAGAGAGTGAACCTAACGGGCAATGATCAAGTGATCTCTCTCCTGCCATCCATCTCCACCCTCTGACAAGCAAACAGGCTAGGCTCTAGTCAAGAGCCTGGCTATGGATCTTTTCATGTCATTTTCATGTTGTCTTTGCGTGCAACATGAGGGCTGGGGAAAGGCTGGACTGGCAGCCTTTGGGGGCTGCAGCCTTTTAGGGATTCACAGAACAGAGACAGACCAGGTATTGGCAGGCTAAGCTTCCCCTGCACTGCTCTGCCAGTGCGCCTGACCCCTGAGGCATGCCTGTCAGGGCCAAAAGCCCAGCATGGTCCCCATGGCCCGGTCAGTCTTCAGCCTCAGGGATAGTGGGTCTGGTGATTTGTGGCCATTTGCTCACTGGGAACATTTCTCCTCCCAGCCCTTTGGCTCCCCTCAGCTGAGGTAGTTTGACCCAACAGCCTAGAGCTGACCAGCTCAGACTCCCATAGCAGTGCTCCCATAGCAAACTTTCAACTCCCTTATTAAGAGGACAGTTCCCTCAGAGAGGTTTGCTTTGAATTTCCTACATCAGATCCACTGCTGAGGCAGGGAGCGAGATGGACAGAGCGCTGCAAAGCGCTGCTGCTATTTGTTCCTGGAGGAGGAGCAATCTGAGCTAAACAAGGGCTCAGGCTGCCTTGTATGTTTCAGTTCCCATGCTTAAAACCAGAGGTACTTACTGTACCTCCAACTGCCCATTCCTGTCATGTACGGTGCAGGTACCACTGGTTCCACAAAGCCAGTCCAAGCCAGCTGGGATCCTCCTAACAGATTGCAGTGACTCGAGGGAGCAAAGACATCTGCCCCCTGGAAATAATAATGGCCAGGCTTGATTGGATAAACACTGCAGGGGAGGATGAATCCTGTAACAGGGTTCAAAAAAGAACTAGATAAATTCTTGGAGAACAGGTCCATCAATGGCTACTAGCCAGGATGGGCAGGAATGGTGTCCCCAACCTCTGTTTGCCAGAAGCTGGAAATGAGCATCAGGGGATGGATCACTTGATGATTCCCTATTAGGTTCACTCCCTCTGGAGCACCTGGCATTGGCCACTGTCAGAAGACAGTACACTGGGCTAGACGGACCTTTGGTCTGACCCAGTAGGGCCATTCTTATATTCATGTAGCCACTGTGCAGGGCTAGGGTGCTGTATCTCTTCAGCTCCAGCTAACCCAGTGAAATCCATGGCTGGCTGGGATTGGCTGCAGAAGCACTTTGGGGCTGTAATCACAGGACAACAGGAACTTCCAGCCAAAGGAGAAAGGCAGAGGTGAGGCAAGCCGGGCTCCCACCAGCCCCATGACACAGCACTGACATCATCAAGGCCCAGTCCCACTGAGCTCTCACACCATCTCTCCCGTGTGCAGCAGGGGGCAGCCAGCGCAGATCCTGTTCTCTGGACCCCTCCCTCTGGAGCCCCTGATGAGTTGCACTGGCTCGGAGCAATTCAGAGCATAAGAACGGCCATACTAGGTCAGGCCAGTGGTCCATCTAGCCCAGTATCCTGTCTTTCAATAGTGGCCAATGCCAGGTGCCCCAAAAGGAATGAACAGAAGAGAACAATTTTGAGTGATCCATCCCTTCTCATCCAATCCCAGCCTCTGGCACGCAGAGGTCTGGGACACTCAGAGCATGGGATTACATCATTTCCATGTGCATTGCCCAGGCAGATCCTGCTGAACTGCTTGGAGATTCTCAAAGGCCGGAATACCTTCAGCATTAGCGGGTGCTGTATTCAGCTCATAGGCAAGCACCAAAGAGCCAGTCTCTCCTTGAGTGTGCAGGAGCTGGGCTAGCTCCTTGATCCTCCAAGCATAAGTGTGCAACTAGCGTTACAGCATGTGCTTACTGAGTGCATCACTCTCAACCACTACAGCCTTAGCAGCAGCGACCCAGGCGGCCACTATCGAGCTACCCCACTGGAGCTAGGCTGTCAACAGCTACAGCCATGTCCAAGCCCAAGAGCCATGGCGGGAGGCCAGCCTTCAGGCCAGGCCCCAGTGTGGCTGGTGAGAGACCACATTTAAATGCCTGGGGTTGGGGCAGCTTCACAAGGCAAATATTTGTGTCGGTACCATGAATATGTACATTCCAGGATGCCTGGCCAGATAAAGATCAACAGGAAATCAAGTTCCCTGGTGGACTAGCCTCACAGAAAGACATTTTGCTCCATCCACTCATACATAGAAGGCACCCCAAGGAGGCTGGGAATCAGGTCTGTAAGAGGAGGAATGGGTGAAACTGAGGGTATGGCTACACTTGGAGGTGTGCGGCGCTGGGAGTTACAGCTGTCTTCGTACAGCTGTCTAGGGACAGCGCTGCAGTGTGGCCACACTGACAGCTACCAGCGCTGCAGTGTGGCCACATTTGCAGCATTTGCAG
>NC_133792.1:2294277-2300291 GCF_003597395.2 Chelonoidis abingdonii
CACATTGCCAGGCAGGCCAATTACAGCGCTTTTGGTGGCCACACCTGCAGAGCAGTGCTGCATCACCAGCGCTGCAATCGTTACACCCCAAGCAGACCAGGTGTACAGCCAGCGCTGCAGCCAGGGAGTTGCAGCGCTGTATGTGCCTTGCAGGTGTGGACAGTTACTAAGTTGCAGCGCTGTAAACCCACCACCAGCGCTGCAACTCTCCAGTGTGGCCGTGGCTTGAGAAGAGGATAGCTTAGCCTGAGGACATTGGTATTGTTATGCTGAATGGCCTCCATCGGGGGTCTTCTGTGCACGACAATCACCGGCCTCAGTGTGGGCGGGTGGAGGGGGGAGAAGAGCTCTTCATAGAATCATAGAATCCAGGATTGGTGAAAGCAGCAGGTGAAACCTTCGATTAAAGTGACTAAATGAAGACTCGGCACAGCACTTCTGAAAGGCTGCCAATCCCTACTTTACAGAGTGACATTATACCATTGTGTGACACTAGCAGTGAAACTCTTGGAAGCTGTTACCATCACGGGCAGAGATCATAGAATATCAGGGTTGGAAGGGACCTCAGGAGGTCACCTAGTCCAACCCCCTGCTCAAAGCAGGATCTAATCCCCAACTAAATCAATTGCCCCTCGAAACTGGATGCATCGCAGAGGCGACACAGGATGGGGACATGTAGGGTTGCCAACTTTCTATTTGCAGAAAACCAACCACTATTGCCCTGCTCCTTCCCCAAGGCCCCGCCCCTGCCCCACCCCTTCTCCGAGGCCTAGGCTCCTGCTCACTCCATCCCCCCTCCCGTTACTCACTCTCCCCCACCCTTTCTCATTCACTCATTTTCACTGGGCTGGGGCAGGCGGTTGGGGTGTGAAAGGAGGTGAGGGCTCCAGCTGAGGGGGAACAGGCTCTGGGGTGGGGCCAGAGATAAGGGGTTTGGGGTACACAAGGGAGCTCTGGGCTCAGGAGTGGGGCCAAGGGGTTCGGAGTGTGAGAAGGGGCTCCAGGCTGGGGCAGGGTTTGAGGTGTGGGAGGGGATATAGGCTCTGGGGTAGGGGTGCAGGCTCTGGGATAGGGCCAGAAATGAGGGGTTCAGGAACGGGCTCCAGGCTAGGCCAGGGGGTTGGGGTGCAGGAGGGGATGAGGGCTGGGGGTGCCGGCTCTGGGGTGGGGCCAGAAATGAAGGGTTTGGGGTGTAGGAGGAGGCTCCAGGCTGGGCCAAGGGTTTCAGAGTGCAGGAGGGGGCTCAGAGCTGGGGCAGGGGCTTGGGGCGCAGGAGGGGGTTCGGGCTCTGGGTAGCGCTTACCGCAGGCAGCTCCCGGGAAGCAGTGACATCTCCCTCTGGTTCCTAGGCAGAGGCGCAGCCATGGTGCTCTGCACATTGCCCCGCCTGTAGGCATCGCCCCCTCAGCTCCCATTGGTCGCAGTTTCTGGCCAATGGGAGCTGCTGAGCTGGCGCAGGGGGAGGGGAGGTTAAAATAAAAAACTAAGAGTAATTAAATAATGAAGGTAAACTGTATTTGTGATTTCAAGAACACTGTAATTTAAGTATCACTAGCAATCGGTAAATCCAGAAATTAGGCCTATACCTGTTGTTAATGTATTAAGCCCTGTGCCCTCCAAATACAGTAACTCCTCCCTTAAAGTCATCCTGGTTAACGTTGTTATGTTGCTGATCAGTTAGGGAATGTGCTCATTTAAAGTTGTGCAATGCTCCCTTCTAACGTTTGGCAGCCGCCTGCTTTGTCCACTGCTTGCAGGAAGAGCAGCCCGGTGCAGCTAGCTGGGGGAGGCTTGGAACCAGGGAGGACTGGCAGTCCCCCCATCAGCTCCCCAGTGCCCTAAGTTCCCTGTGCCCCAGCTGCCTTGCAGGCTATCAGTTGCCAGGCAGTTCAGCTGTCCCTCCTCCCCCCTTCCCCACTACCATGTGCTGCTCCTGTCCTCTGCCTTGGAGCCCCTCCCCGAGCCTCCTGCTTGCTGTGCAGGGTGGGTAAAGGGGGGAGCTAATGTCAAGGTGTCCCCCTCCCTCCTGCTCCTGCACCCTGCTTACCCCTTCTCCATACAGAGCAGGGTGGGGACAAGGATGGAGAGAGACAGAGAGAGCCTGGGGCAGCAGCTGCTCTCTCAACTTCCTGATCCACTTGAAAAGACAATGAATTAAGAGTAGGTCAGCTTCCTTAAAGGGGCAGGGTGCATTTCTCTCTCTCTCCCACACACAAGGTGTGTGTCTGTCTCTGTCTGCTATGCTGTCTCCCCTCCCCTCTCCTCCATTCCTGCTGCCTCGTAGAGTGTGAGAGGCTACATTAACAACGTGTTAACCCTTGAGGGATCAGCCGTGTGCTAGTTCATCATTTAGCAGTAAGGCATTCCCCAGGAAATATCCCACCCTCTGACTTCACCACCTCAACCAAGCTTCACAATCACCATAGCTGTAAACAGTATTAAATTGTTTGTTTAAAACGTATACTGTGTGTATATAAATACACAAGATATGGGTTTTTGTCTGGTGAAAAAAAATTCCCTGGAACCTAAGCCTCCCGTTGACATTAATACTTATAGGGAAATTGGGTTTGCTGAACATCGTTTCGCATTTTTCAGGAACAGAACTACAGCGTTAAGCGAGGAGTTACTGTACAGAAGTCAGACTGTGGCTATGGTTACCATCCCTTGGCTCTCCAGAGGCCCTGGGGAAATGACTCAGTGGTCTCAATCCAGGATCTAGTGAACATGTGTTCACAGCACAAAACCCACCAACCTACCTTCTCAGTATGGTCAAGGGCTGAATGAACCATATAGTGTGCACTAAAGTCTGGGATGGCAGCTCTCAGCGTAAGCCTGCCATCATGGATGATTGCTAACACAGCAAGTACAGTTACAGGGATGAATAACTCGAGAAGTGAGTTACAGGAGATCTGCAAAAGAAATAACATGGGATCATGGCCCTTTTTGTTTCTCTATTGTGAAGAAAGAAGGCCGGGAGGGGTGTGTGTGTGTGTGTTTGTCACATTAGAAATTCAGATTTTCTCTACTCTGGAAGACCAGGGATGCTCAGAGAGCTTGTTTGTTTCCAACAGCAGAGGCAGTGAGGTTGTGGCACCCGGTGAACTGAGAAGGGAGGCCATTTTTATTCAGAGTCTTTAAAACTCTTTTTTGTTCCCTTGCAGTCTGGGGAAAAGCTCTCCTTATTAAGCATTCAGCACCCCACCTCCTTCAGTTCAGGGCTGAGAAACCTCTCAGCTCCACTTCTCCAAGTCATCCAAAGAGGCCTCCAGCAAAAACAGGGATGACAAGACTTGACATTTCTGATTATGTTTAAGTTTTTCAAAAGCATGAAAATCCTCCTGTTTTCAATTAACACAAGACCCTCTGGAGCCCACTTTATTACATCCCGAAGCCAAAAAAAAAAGCAGGCACATCTTCAATACTCAGGTTTCCACCTTCAGTACACAGGCTTCCATCTTCAATACACAAGCTTCCACCTTCAGTACACAGGCTTCCATCTTCAGTTCTCAGGTTTCCACCTTCAGTACACAGGCTTTCATCTTCAGTGCACAGGTTTCCATCTTCAGTACACAGGCTTCCATCTTCAGTACACAGGTTTCCACCTTCAGTACACAGGCTTCCATCTTCAGTACACAGGCTTCCACCTTCAATACACAGGCTTCCATCTTCAATACACAGGTTTCCACTTTCAGTACACAGGTTTCCATCTTCAGTACACAGGCTTCCATCTTCAGTACACAGGTTTCCATCTTCAGTACACAGGTTTCCATCTTCAATATACAGGCTTCCACCTTCAGTACACAGGCTTCCATCTTCAGTACACAGGCTTCCACCTTCAATACACAGGCTTCCATCTTCAGTACATAGGCTTCCACCTTCAGTACACAGGTTTCCATCTTCAGTACACAGGCTTCCACCTTCAGTACACAGCCTGAAAAGGAAAGATGTTCCCATAGAAAATTAACAGTGTTCACCTTCCTTCCTGCTATACACCATAGAGAGATTTCCTATCCAGTGTGACGTGTTCTTCCCTGCCAGAGTTCAGCAGCCAATGCGCACCCATGAAGATCTGACCACTTATGGGCTTAACCAGGAGCTGAGCCCTTCTGAAAATGGGGCCTTTGGGTTCCCCGTAGGTAAAATGGGCGTGAACAGTAGCTGCGGAAGCCTCCATATGGGTTTTGGTTTTTTTTCATCTGGTGGCCTGGGAATCTTGCTGGCCAGAATTGCCAGAAAAAGTGTGGTGCTTTGGTCCTTCCAGCTTCCATCTGGGCTGAAGTGAGGACATGGGCAAAAACAACTCAGAGGAACAAGCCAAGCCCCTGAACCTTCAGTTCACTGCAGTGCAGGTTGCAGCTCTGCTTATTCTTTCACTTGCAGCAGGTATCCCAGCCACTGCCTCATCTCTGGGGAGTGCATCACTGTCCCTCCCACAATGCAGGCTCTGTGCATCAACTGCCTGTTCCCAGTATTCCTTGGCTGTGTGATTAATTAGCTAGGAAGCCAGTTACCACAGCATCCACCCACAAGTGGGACCCTGTAACCCATTCCCTTGAACCCCACTGGACAGCAGGGAATAGGAGAGAGGATCTCTGCTGGTGAGGTGCTCAGCCAGCTTCTGGGATATTGCTCTGTTCTCACTTAAGCCAGCATGCATCAGAGGGAATGCTACTGAAGTCAACAGAAGCTCATGGTCTGCATGGCCGGCAGTTCACAATAAAGGATCCATCTTCCCACCCCACCATTGCAGTTCGAACTGAGGTTCAGCTCTCCCAGACAGATGTATCTCAGCTTCACCAGGGACCCTGCTGCTGTCCCTCCAAATTCCTGCCTCAACTTTCAGCCATAGCACCACAATCTTCTGGCTCAGTGGGTTGAGGTAGTCTGAGCCAAGTCAGTACAGATCAGCACGGACTTCTACTCTGGCCAAGGCTGGTGTCAGAGGGTGTGGCCCACCTATAAAGAGGCATCACACACAGCCCTTGGCGCGGTGGGGGCGAAGGAACTGGAGGGCTTCCGTCAGCACTTGGCCATTGATCTTGACAGAGCACTAACAGGGAAATCCTGCCTGCCACAGAGCCCCTGCTCAGGATTGTTAGTTTCCCCCCATGCCTGGGAACTAACTCTGAGCTTTTGTTGGAGAACAGACTGTAGCTTTCATGAGAAAAGATTAGTACAGTATGTTAGTGCCTAATGAAGGGATAAAGAGTCTGATTCTCACACCCTGGGGACTGTGAGGTGACAGCAGCCCAGGAGAAGGGTATTGAACACCTACCCTCTGGGAACCCTTCCCTCCCTGCCAGTGTTCCTCCTTACGTGTCAAGATGACAGGAGGGCAGAACATGTCAAGGTCTTTGTCTCAGTTTCCTTTTCTTTCTTACTCCCGATACTCTCTCATCAGGAGTGCGCTTCCTTAAGGGGGGTGGGGGAGATTGGCAGGCTGTGGAAAGCCTGAGAAACTGGCAAATAAATCAGTGATCAGCCTGGTGTCACCTGATCTGCAGTTCTGCAGCAGGGTGTTTAAAAACAAACAGCAACAGGATGATGGGGTGCAGAGACCAGTACATGAGTGAGGTCACTGGATTTAGCCTCATGGCCACCATGGAGCAAGCTGCCCCCGGGGGGGAATGCTGATGCATGCGCCTACCATCTGCACTCCACCTAGCTGGTGATACCTAGCACCAGTTGGAGGTTGGCATTCAGCAGCTGCCCAGGGCCCCACGTGTGCACTGCTGAATTGCCCTCTCTTGACCCCAGTTACTCTAGCTTGGCCAGGGAATTCTGATCCTCCCTCTCCGCTCACCAGCATGTCAGTCAACTGCAGCCTCCTTCTGTGCTGGTTGTGACTAAGGGTACGTCTACACTGCACGATTATTTCGAAGTAGTTTAAACCGATATTACAAAACCGATGTTATAAAATCGGTTTTGCGCGTCCACAATGCGATCACAAAATCGATTGCTTGCGTCCATGGTCCAAGGCTACCATCGATTTAAGGAGCGGTGCACTGTGGGTA
>NC_133792.1:2305227-2306725 GCF_003597395.2 Chelonoidis abingdonii
GGATCGATGTCTGCGGCTCCCCCTGTCGATTCCACAACTCTGTTGGGGTTGGTGGAGTTCTGGAATCGATATAAGCCCGCTCGGGGATCGATATATCACGTCTAGATGAGACGCGATATATTGATCCCCGAGCAATCGATTGTAACCCGCCGATACAGCAGGTAGTGTAGACGTAGCCTAAGTCTGCAAGAGTCTCCTCGCCCATACGTTCATGTTCTTGAAAATGTGATTATCCAATAAATCTAAAACAAAGTCACTTGTAAACTCCTCAGTCAGAAAAACAAGCATGCTGTTTACTCTGAGAAATGTGGTTGACTCAGCACCTCTTCTCAAGCCAAATCAGTTGTGCAGCAGGTGGTTCTCACTTATGCCACTATGGTAAGAGAACAACTGCTATTTCTATTGGAAAAAGCAGTGCTAGGGTTCATAACTTGCCCATTTTTAACTATGCTGAACTGAAGCTTGGTATACAAGCTGTCTGCCCACTTGAGATTTCCATTTCATTCACAAAAATGGTTTAAATTGGTAAAGCTAGTGGTAGGCTGAAGAGTGGTTATTTGTCCCTGTATGACTTCAAAGCCTTAATTTTAAAAAATAAATGTTATTTAATGAATTGCAAGAAGAAACACAGGAATTGCCAGCCAGAGACCCATTTAGTCTAGAATCTTGCCTTTGTCAACACCAATAGCATCACAGTGGTATGACCCAGCCCCTAGGGCAAGTTTCTATTCAAACTCTTTCATGGAAGGGGTTGGATTATTCCCTGAAGCTTGAGAGTTAATATGCTCAAAATGGCTCTCTATTGAATCTAACTGGGAGTTAAAGCACTCACCTGCCAGGAAGGAGACCCAGGTTCTCCCACAACCAGGCATGTACCCTCCATCCCAGCTGAGTGGTCTAATCACTGGCCTCTCTCACACACTTCCCCCACCATGGACCTAAGAAACCTTCCTAATGCAAGTTGCATTGAAACCATCCTTTCCCATGAAAAACTTTAGTTTCAACTAACTGGCATTTTCTGACAAAAACTGTTTTGTAGAAAAATTCCTGAGCAGCTCTAGTGTATACACACATTTCCTTTTATCAATGTAAATTTGTTACGTTCCACTTTCATCAACCCTCTCTGCAATCTTGTAGTGTGAAAAAAGGTACATATATTTGCTCTCAATTTACCTTCTCTATAACAATAATTTTTTGACTTTTTTTTTGTTTTTAAAATCTCTCTTCTCTAAACCAGAACAGTCCCAAATCTTTCATTCTCTCCTCATCAGGAAGTCTTGTTGTACCTCTAATAATTTACAATCCCCATCTCTGAACCACTTGTCTCTAGATAAACACTGAGACCTTGGCTACACTAGAAATTTCAAAGTGCTGCCGGGACAGCGCTGCAGGAGCGCTGCCGCGGCAGTGCTTTGAAGTGTGAGTGTGGTCAAAGCGGCAGCGCTGGGAGAGAGCTCTCCCAGCGCTGCACGTAAACCACATCCTTTACGGGTGTAGC